>NC_028644.1:1942457-1942838 GCF_001406875.1 Solanum pennellii | reverse complement strand
CCGACGTCAAAAATGCCAAATTTTTTCGTGGACGTCCGTCAAGACCTTGTATATGAATACGGTGTTATCCGGATTCCGACATCAAAAATGCCAAACTTTTTGTGGACGTCCGTCAAGACCTTGGCTATACAACCAGTTGGGCATCAGGGCCAGTCCGACCCATTTTCAAGGTCAAACGAGCCCCGAAGCACGCATACCCCCCCCCCATTTAGACGATTTTTGTGTGCTATAGCAAACCACGTTTAGGGTGATCCAGATTCCAAATTTTATTGTGGACGTGCGTCAAGACCTTGTCTATGCATCTAGTTGGCCCTAAGAGCCAGTCGGACAAATTTTCAAGGTTAAACGAGCCCCAAAGCGCGTTAACCCCCCCCCCCCCCC
>NC_028644.1:1892137-1942304 GCF_001406875.1 Solanum pennellii | reverse complement strand
CCTCATTTCGATGATTTTCGTGTGCTATAGCAAACCATTTTTTGGGTGATCCCGATTCCGACGTCAAAAATTCCAAAATTTTTTGTGGACGTCCGTCAAGACCTTGGCTATGCATCCAATTGACCTTCACGTCCATTCTAATCGATTTTGAAGGTCAAACGAGCCCCAAAGCGAGCATATCTCCCATTTCGACGATTTTCGTGTGCTATAGCAAACAATTTTTTGGGTGATCCGGATTCCAACGTCAAAAATGCCAAAATTTTTTGTGGAGGTCCTTCAAGACCTTGGCTGTGCAGACGGTTTGACATCACGGCCAGTCCGACCAATTTTCAAAATCAAACGAGCCCCGAAGCGTGCATACCCCCCATTTAGACGATTTTCGTGTGCTATAGCAAACCATTTTTTGGGTGATCCGGATTCCGATGTGAAAAATGCCAAAAAATTTTGTGGACGTCCGTCAATACCTTGGATATGCATCCGGTTGACCTTCACGGCCATTCCGACCCATTTTAAAGGTCAAACGAGCCCCGAAGCGCGCTTACCCCCATCTCAATGATTTTTGTGTGCTATAGCAAACTATTTTTTGGGTTATCCAAATTTCGATGTCAAAAATGCCAAAATTTTTTGTGGATATCCGTCAAGACCCATGATATGCATCCGGTTGTCCCTCACGGCTAGTCTGACCCATTTTAAAGGTCAAAAGAGCCCTGAAGCGAGCATACCCCTCATATCGACGATTTTCATGTGCTATAACAAAACCATTTTTTGGGTTATCTTGATTCAGACGTCAAACATACAAAACTTTTTTGTGGAGGTCCTTCAAGACCTTGGTTGAGCAGACGGTTGTCCATCACGGACAGTTCGACCCATTTTCAAGGTCAAATGAGCCCCGAAGCGAGCATACCTCTATTTCGACGATTTTCGTGTGCAATAGCAAACCATTTTTGGGGTGACCTGGATTCTATCGTCAAAAATACCAAAAGATTTTTTTGGACGTCCGTCAAGACTTTGTCTATGCAACCAGTTGGCCATCATGACCACTCCGACCCATTTACAAGGTCAAACAAGCCACAAAGCGTGCATACCCCCATTTAGACAATTTTCATGTGCTATAGCAAACCATTTTTTGGGTGATCTGGATTCCAACTTCAAAAATGCCAAAAAATTTTGTGGACGTCCGTCATGACCTTGGCTATGCATCCGGTTGGCCTTCACGGCCATTACGACCCATTTTAAGGGTCAAAAAAGCCCCGAAGCGCGCATACCCCCATCTCGACAATTTTTTGTGTGCTATAGCAAACAATTTTTTTGGTTATCCGAATTCCGACGTCAAAAACGCCAAACTTTTGTGTGGAAGTCCATCAAGACCTTGTCTATGCATCCGGTTGTCCCTCACAGCCAGTCCAACCAATTTTCAAGGTCAAACGAGCCCCGAAGCATGCATACCCCCCATTTAGACGATTTTCGTGTGCTATAGCAAACCATTTTTTAGGTGATCCGGATTCCGATGTCAGAAATGCCAAACTTTTTTGTGGACGTCCGTCAAGACCTTGGCTATGCATCTGGTTGGCCTTCACGGACATTTTGACCCATTTTAAAGGGCAAACGATCCCCGAAGCGAGCATACCCCCCATTTCGACGATTTTCGTGTGCTATAGCAAACCATTGTTTAGGTGATCCGGATTCCGATGTCAGAAATGCCAAACTTTTTTGTGGACGTCCGTCAAGACCTTGGCTATGCATCTGGTTGGCCTTCACGGACATTTTGACCCATTTTAAAGGGCAAACGATCCCCGAAGCGAGCATACCCCCCATTTCGACGATTTTCGTGTGCTATAGCAAACCATTGTTTAGGTGATCCGGATTCCGATGTCAGAAATGCCAAACTTTTTTGTGGACGTCCGTCAAGACCTTGGCTATGCATCTGGTTGGCCTTCACGGACATTTTGACCCATTTTAAAGGGCAAACGATCCCCGAAGCGAGCATACCCCCCATTTCGACGATTTTCGTGTGCTATAGCAAACCATTGTTTAGGTGATCCGGATTCCGATGTCAGAAATGCCAAACTTTTTTGTGGACGTCCGTCAAGACCTTGGCTATGCATCTGGTTGGCCTTCACGGACATTTTGACCCATTTTAAAGGGCAAACGATCCCCGAAGCGAGCATACCCCCCATTTCGACGATTTTCGTGTGCTATAGCAAACCATTGTTTAGGTGATCCGGATTCCGATGTCAGAAATGCCAAACTTTTTTGTGGACGTCCGTCAAGACCTTGGCTATGCATCTGGTTGGCCTTCACGGACATTTTGACCCATTTTAAAGGGCAAACGATCCCCGAAGCGAGCATACCCCCCATTTCGACGATTTTCGTGTGCTATAGCAAACCATTGTTTAGGTGATCCGGATTCCGATGTCAGAAATGCCAAACTTTTTTGTGGACGTCCGTCAAGACCTTGGCTATGCATCTGGTTGGCCTTCACGGACATTTTGACCCATTTTAAAGGGCAAACGATCCCCGAAGCGAGCATACCCCCCATTTCGACGATTTTCGTGTGCTATAGCAAACCATTGTTTAGGTGATCCGGATTCCGATGTCAGAAATGCCAAACTTTTTTGTGGACGTCCGTCAAGACCTTGGCTATGCATCTGGTTGGCCTTCACGGACATTTTGACCCATTTTAAAGGGCAAACGATCCCCGAAGCGAGCATACCCCCCATTTCGACGATTTTCGTGTGCTATAGCAAACCATTGTTTAGGTGATCCGGATTCCGATGTCAGAAATGCCAAACTTTTTTGTGGACGTCCGTCAAGACCTTGGCTATGCATCTGGTTGGCCTTCACGGACATTTTGACCCATTTTAAAGGGCAAACGATCCCCGAAGCGAGCATACCCCCCATTTCGACGATTTTCGTGTGCTATAGCAAACCATTGTTTAGGTGATCCGGATTCCGATGTCAGAAATGCCAAACTTTTTTGTGGACGTCCGTCAAGACCTTGGCTATGCATCTGGTTGGCCTTCACGGACATTTTGACCCATTTTAAAGGGCAAACGATCCCCGAAGCGAGCATACCCCCCATTTCGACGATTTTCGTGTGCTATAGCAAACCATTGTTTAGGTGATCCGGATTCCGATGTCAGAAATGCCAAACTTTTTTGTGGACGTCCGTCAAGACCTTGGCTATGCATCTGGTTGGCCTTCACGGACATTTTGACCCATTTTAAAGGGCAAACGATCCCCGAAGCGAGCATACCCCCCATTTCGACGATTTTCGTGTGCTATAGCAAACCATTGTTTAGGTGATCCGGATTCCGATGTCAAAAATGCCAAACTTTTTTGTGGACGTCCGTCAAGACCTTGGCTATGCATCTGGTTGGCCTTCACGGACATTTTGACCCATTTTAAAGGTCAAACGATCCCCGAAGCGAGCATACCCCCCATTTCGACGATTTTCGTGTGCTATAGCAATCCATTTTTTGGGTAATTCCGATTAAGACGTCAAAAATTCCAAATTTTTTTGTGGACGTCCATCAAGACCCTGGCTATGCATCCGATTGGCCCTCACGTCCAGTCCAACCCATTATGAAGTTCAAACGAGTCCTGAAGCGAGCATATCCCCATTTCAATAATTTTCGTGTGCAATAGCAAACCATTTTATGGGTGATCCGGATTCCGACGTCAAAAATTCCAATACTTTTTGTGGACGTCCGTCAAGACCTTAGCTATGCATCCAGTTGATCTTCACGGCCATTCTGACCCATTTTGAAGCTCAAACGAGCCCCAAAGCGAGCATACCTACCATTTCGACGATTTTCGTGTGCTATAGCAAACCATTTTTTGGGTTATTCGAATTCCGATGTCAAAAATGCCAAAAATTTTTGTGGAGGTCCTTCAAGGCCTTGGCTGTGCAGAAGGTTGCCCATCACAGCCAGTCCGACCCATAATCAAGTTCAAACGAGCCCCGAAGCGTGCATACCCCCCATTTAGATGATTTTCGTGTGCTATAGCAAACCATTTTTTGGGTGATCCGGATTCCGACGTCAAAAATGCAAAAAAATTTTGTGGACGTCCTTCAAGACCTTGGCTATGCATCCGGTTGGCCTTCACGGCCATTCTGACCCATTTAAAAGGCAAACAAGCCCCGAAGCGCGCATACCCCCATTTCAATGATTTTCGTGTGCAATAGCAAACCATTTTTTAGGTTATCCGGATTTCGACGTAAAAAATGCCAAACCTTTTTGTGGATGTCCGTGAAGACCCTGTCTATGCATCCGGTTGGCCCTCACGGCCAGTCCGACCCATTTTGAAGGTCAAACGAGCCCCGAAGCGAGCATACCCCCATTTCAATGATTTTCGTGTGCAATAGCAAACCATTTTTTTGGTGATCCGGATTTTGACGTCAAAAATGCCAAAATTTTTTGTGGACGTCCGTCAAGACCTTGGCTATGCAGCCGGTTGTCCCTCACGGCCAATTCGAGCCATTTTGAAGGTCAAACGAGCCCCGAAGCGAGCATACCCCTCATTTTGACAATTTTCGTGTGCTATAACAAACCATTTTTTGGGTGATCCAGATTCCGACGTCAAAAATACTAAAAAATTTTGTGGTGGTCCGTCAAGACCTTGTCTATGCATCCGGTTGGACTTAACGGCCATTCCAACCCATTTAAATGGTTAAAAACAAGCCCCGAAGCACGCATACCCCCATCTCGACGATTTTCGTGTGCTATAACAAGCCATTTTTTGGGTTATCCGGATTCCGACGTCAAAAATGCCAAACTTTTTTGTGGACGTCCGTCAAGACCCTGGCTATGCATCCAATTGGCCCTCAGGGCCAGTCCGACCCATTTTGAAGGTCAAACGAGCCCCGAAGCGAGCATACCCCCATTTCAATGATTTTCGTGTGCAATAGCAAACCATTTTTTGGGTGATCAGGATTCCAACGTCAAAAATGCCAAACTTTTTTGTGGACGTCCGGCAATACCTTGGCTATGCATCTGGTTGGCTCTCACGGCCAGTCCGACCCATTTTGAAGGTCAAACGAGCCCCGAAGCGAGCATACCCCATTTCGACGATTTTCGTGTGCAATAGCAAACCATTTTTTAGGTGATCCGGATTCCGACGTCAAAAATGCCAAAATTTTTTGTGGACGTCCGTCAAGACCTTGTCTATGCATCCAATTGGCCATGACGGCCAGTCCGACCCATTTTCAAGGTCAAACGAGCCCCGAAGCGCGCATACCCCCCATTTCAATGATTTTCATGTGCAATACCAAACCATTTTTTAGGTGATCCGAATTCCGACGTCAAAAATGCCAAAATTTTGTGGACGTCCGTCAAGACCTTGTCTATGCATCCAATTGGCCATCACGGCCAGTCCGACCCATTTTAAAGGTCAAACAAGCCCCGAAGAGCGCATACCCCCTAATCAGACATTTTCATGTGCTATAGCAAATTATTTTTAAGGTGATCCAGATTCCGATGTCAAAAACTCCAAATTTTTTGTGGACGTGCGTCAAGACCTTGTCTATGCATCCAGTTGGCCCTCAGAGCCAGTCCGACCAATTTTCAAGGTCAAACGAGCCCCGAAGTGCGCATACCCCCTATTTAGATGATTTTCATGGGCAATAACAAACCATTTTTTGGGTGATCCAAATTCCAACGTCAAAAATGCCAAAAATTTTTGTGGACGTCCGTCAAGACCCTGGCTATGCATCCGGTTGTCCCTCACGTCCAGTCCGATCCATTTTGAAGGTCAAACGAGCCACGAAGCGAGCATACCCCCATTTCAATGATTTTCGTGTGCAATAGCAAACCATTTTTTGGGTTATCCGGATTCCGACGTCAAAAATGCCAAACTTTTTCATGGACGTCCGTCAAGACCTTGTCTTTGCAGTCGTTTGGCCATCACGGCCAGTCCAACCCATTTTGAAGGTCAAACGAGCCCCGAAGCGAGCATACCCCTCATTTCGACGATTTTCATGTGCTATAGCAAACCATTTTTTGGGTTATCCGGATTCAAACGTCAAAAACGCAAAACTTTTTTGTGGATGTCCGTCAAGACCCTGGCTATGCATCCGGTTGTCCCTCACGTCCAGTCCGACCCATTTTGAAGGTCAAACGAGCCACGAAGCGAGCATACCCCCATTTCAATGATTTTCGCGTGCAATAGCAAACCATTTTTGGGTGATCCGGATTCCGACGTCAAAAATGCCAAACTTTTCTGTGGACGTCCGTCAAGACCTTGGCTATACAGCCGGTTGGCCCTCACGGCCAGTCCGACCCATTTTGAAGGTCAAACAAGCCCCGAAGCGAGCATACCCCTCATTTCGACGATTTTCGTGTGCTATAGCAAATCATTTTTTGGGTTATCCGAATTCAAACGTCAAAAATGCCAAACCTTTTTGTGGACGTCCGTCAAGACCTTGGCTATGCAGCCGGTTGTCCCTCACGGCCAGTCCGACCCATTTTGAAGGTTAAACGAGCCCCGAAGCGAGCATAGCCCTATTTCGACGATTTTCGTGTGCAATAGCAAACCATTTTTTAGGTGATCCGGATTCCGATGTAAAAAATTCCAAAATTTTTTGTGGACGTCCGTCAAGACCTTGGCTACGCATCCAGGTTGCCATCACGGCCAGTCCGACCCATTTTCAAGGTCAAACGAGCCCTGAAGCGCGCATACCCCCCTATTTAAACGATTTTTGTTTGCTACAGCAAACCACTTTTAGGGTGATCCAAATTCCGACGTCAAAAATTCCAAAATTTTTGTGGACGTGTGTAAAGACCTTGTCTATGCATCCAGTTGGACCTAAGAGTCAGTCCGACCAATTTTCAAGGTCAAACGAGCCCCGAAGCGCGCATACCCCCCATTTAGATGATTTTCGTGTGCTATAGCAAACCATTTTTTGGGTTATCCGGATTCCTACGACAAAAATTCCAAACTTTTTTGTGGACGTCCATCAAGACCTTGTCTATGCAGCCGGTTGGCCCTCACAGCTAGTCCGACCCATTTTCAAGGTCAAACGAGCCCCAAAGCGAGCATACTCCCCATTTCGACGATTTTCGTATGCTATAGCAAACCATTTTTTGGGTGATCCGGATTAAGACGTCACTAATTCCAAAAATTTTTGTGGACGTCCGTCAAAACCTTAGTTATGCAACCAGTTCGCCATCACTTCCACTTCTAACCATTTTCAATGTCAAACGAGCCTCAAAGCGCGCATACCCCTACTTCGACTATTTTCTTGTGCTATAGCAAACAATTTTTAGGGTGATTCGGATTCCGATGTCAAAAATGCTAAAATTTTTGGTGGAGGTCCTTCAAGACCTTGGATATGCATCCTGTACGCCTTCACGGAAATTCCGACCCATTTTAAAGGTCGAAGCGCGCATACCCCCATCTCGACGATTTTCGTGTGCAATAGCAAACCATTTTTTGGGTGATCCGGATTCCGACGTCAAAATGGCCAAACATTTTTGTGGACGTCCGTGAAGACCTTGGCTATGCAGCCGGGTTGCCTTCACGGCCAGTACGACCCATTTGGAAGGTCAAACGAGCCCCGAAGCGAGCATACCCCTTATTTCGACAATTTTCGTGTGCTATAGCAAACCATTTTTTGGGTGATCCAGATTCCGACGTCAAAAATACCAAAAATTTTTGTGGCCGTCCATCAAGACCTTGGATATGCATCCGGTTGGCCTTAACGGCCATTCCAACCCATTTTAAAGGTCAAACAAGCCCCGAAGCGCGCATACCACCATGTCGACGATTTTCATGTGCTATAGCAAACCATTTTTTGGGTTATCCGGATTCCGACGTCAAAGACGCCAAAATTTTTTTTGGACGTCCATCAAGTCCATGGCTCTGCATACGGTTGGCCCTCCGGCCAGTCCGACCCATTTTAAAGGTCAAACAAGCCCTGAAGCAAGCATACCCCCATTTCAATGATTTTTATGTGCAATAGCAAACCATTTTTTGGGAGATCAGGATTCCAACGTCAAAAATGCCAAAGTTTTTTGTGGACGTCCTTCAATACCTTGGCTATGAAGCCGGTTTGCCCTCACGTCCAGTCTGACCCATTTTGAAGGTCAATCGAGCCCCGAAGAGAGCATACCCCTCATTTCGACGATTTTCGTGTGTTATAGCAAACCATTTTTGGGTTATCCGGATTCAGACGTAAAAAATGCCAAACTTTTTTGTGGACTTCCATCAAGACCTTATCTATGTAGGCGGTTGTGCCTCATGGCCAGTCCGACCAATTTTGAAGGTCAAACGAGCCCCCAAGCGAGCATGCCCCCATTTTGACGATTTTCGTGTGCAATAGCAAACCATTTTTTAGGTGATCCGGATTCCGACGTCAAAAATGCCAATATTTTTTGTGGACGTATGTCAAGACCTTGTCTATGCATCCAGTTGTCCATGACGACATGTCCGACCCATTTTCAAGGTCAAACGAGCCACGAAGCGCGCATACCCCCCATTTCAATGATTTTCGTGTGCAATAGCAAACCATTTTTTGGGTGATCCGGATTCCGACGTTAAAAATGCCAAACTTTTTTGTGGACATCCGTCAAGACCTTGGCTATGCAGCTGGTTGGCCCTCACGGCCAGTCCGACCCATTTTCAAGGTCAAACGAGCCCCGAAGAGCGCATACCCCCTATTTAGACGATTTTCGTGTGCTATAGCAAATTATTTTTAGGGTGATCCGATTCCGACGTCAAAAATTCCAAAAATTTTTGTTGAAGTGCATCATGACCTTGTCTATGCATTCAGTTGTCCCTCAGAGCCAGTCTAACCCATTTTCATGGTCAAACGAGCCTCGAAGCGCGCATACCCCCCATTTAGACGATTTTCGTGTTCTATAGAAAACCATTTTTTGGATGATCCAGATTCCGACGTCAAAAATACCAAAATTTTTTGTGGACGTCCGTCAATACCTTGGCTATGCAGCCAGTTGGCCATCACGGCTAATCCAACCCATTTTAAAGGTTAAACGAGCCCCGAAGCGCGCATACCCCCCATTTAGACGATTTTCGGGTGCTATAGCAAACCATTTTTTGGGTGATTCGGATTCCGACGTCAAAAATACCAAAATTTTTTGTGGACGTCCATCAAGACCTTGGATATGCATACGGTTGGCCTTCACGAACATTCCGACCCATTTTAAAGGTCAAAAAAGCCATGAAGCGCGCATACCCCCATCTCGACGATTTTCGTGTGTTATAGCAAACCATTTTTTGGGTTATCCGAATTCCGACGTCAAAAATGCCAAACTTTTTTATGGATGTCCGTCAAGACCTTGGCTATGCAGCCGGTTGGCCCTCACCGCCAGTCCGACCCATTTTGTAGGTCAAACGAGCCCCGAAGCGAGCATACCCCCCATTTCGACGATTTTCTATAGCAAATCATTTTTTGGGTAATCCGGATTGCGACGTCAAAAATTCCAAAATTTTTTGTGAATTTCCGTCAAGACCATGGCTATGCAGCCAGTTGGCCATCACTTTTACTCCGAACCATTTTCAACGTCAAACGAGCCCCAAAGAGCGCATACCCCTATATCGACGATTTTCGAGTGCTGTATCAAATAATTTTTTGGGTGATCCGGATTCCGACGTCAAAAATGCCAAAAATTTTTGTGGACATCCGTCAAGACCTTGGCTATGCATCCGGTGGGCCTTCACGGCCAGTCCGACCAGTTTTCAAGGTCAAACGAGCCCCGAAGCGCGCATACCCCCATTTAGATGATTTTCGTGTGCTATAGCAAACCATTTTTAGGGTGATCCGGATTCCGACGTCAAAAATGCCAAACTTTTTTGTGGACGTGCGTCAAGACCTTGGCTATGCATCCAGTTGGCCCTCACGGCTAGTCCGACCAATTTTCAAGGTCAAACGAGCCTCGAAGCGCGCATACCCCCCATTTCGACGATTTTCGTGTGCAATAGCAAACCGTTTTTTGGTTTATCCGGATTCCGATGCAAAACCTTTTTGTGGACGTCCGTCAAGACCTTGGCTATGCAGCCGGTTGGCCCTCATGGTCAGTCAGACCCATTTTAAAGATCAAACGAGCCCAGAAGCGAGCATACCCCCATTTCGATGATTTTCGTGTGCAATAGCAAACCATTTTTTGGGTGATCCGCATTCCGACGTCAAAAATTCCAAAATTTTTTGTGGACGTGCGTCAAGATACTTGGCTATGCAGCCAGTTGGCCATCACGGCCTGTCTGACCCATTTTCAAGGTCAAACGAGCCCCGAAGCGCGCACACCCCCCCCTATTTAGACGATTTTCGTGTGTTCTAGCAAACCGTTTTTTTGGTGATCCGGATTCTGACGTCAAAAATGCCAAACTTTATTGTGGACGTCCGTCAAGACCTTGGCTATGCATCCGATTGGCCTTCACAGCCAGTTCGACTAATTTTCAAGGTCAAACGAGCCCCGAAGCGCGCATACCCCCATTTAGATGATTTTCGTGTGCTATAGCAAACCATTTTTTGGGTTATCCGCATTCCGACGTCAAAAATGTCAAACTTTTTTGTGGACGTCCGTCAAGACCTTGGTTATGCATCCAGTTGGCCCTTAGAGCCAGTATGACCAACTTTTAAGGTCAAACGAGCCCCGAAGCGCGCATACCCCCCACTTAGATGATTTTCGTGTGCTATATCAAACCATTTTTTGGGTTATCCGGATTCCGACGTCAAAAATGCCAAACTTTTTTGTGGACGTCCGTGAAGACCTTGGCTTTGCAGCCGGTTGGCCCTCACGGCCAGTCCGACCCATTTTGAAGGTCAAACGAGCCCCAAAGCGAGCATACCCCCCATTTCAACGATTTTCGTGTGCTATAGCAAACCATTTTTTGGGTGATCTGGATTAAGACGTCAAAAAATCCAAAAATTTTTGTGGACGTCCGTCAATACCTTGGCCATGCAGCCAGTTGGCCATCACGGCCAATCCGACCCATTTTCAAGGTCAAACGAGCGCCGAAGCGCGCATACCCCCATTTAGACGATTTTCGTGTTCTATAGCAAACCATTTTTTGGGTGATCCGGATTTCGACGTTATAAATACCAAAATTTTTTGTGGACGTCCGTCCATAATCTCTCACATTAAGGATAACATGAGAGTTTAAAAGTGAACATTTGTAAGAATAGAAAGGTTTCATTACTTTTTAGCCAAAGCTTTGCTCAATTAATGAAGTGGGAGCTTTTAGTTAGTAAAATCTTGAAATTATTTTAGTATAATGCACTTGTTTTTCCTTATTTGAAGCAAAGGATATTTTTCCTTATGAAAGTTTTTTTCCAAATAATAAATTTCATCAGAAGCAAAGCAGTTGACCAATTAATTCGTAAATTATACCTTGTATTCATTATTTTTCTTAATGGGCGTGGAATGAGCTAAAACACCACTTATTTTAGAACGGAGAGAGATATAAAACTAGTAGCTGTACACAATGCTACATGTT
This sequence comes from Solanum pennellii, assembly GCF_001406875.1. NCBI lineage: Eukaryota > Viridiplantae > Streptophyta > Magnoliopsida > Solanales > Solanaceae > Solanum > Solanum pennellii. The sequence goes on along the minus strand of NC_028644.1, from coordinate 1,930,847 downwards.
ATATATTGCCTGGAAAATGCCAACATACCTAAAAGGCTAAAACTTGATCAACTATGATAATCACACAGTCAGAAATAGGCAACAAATGTAAAACACAGACAAAAATCAAGAACCTTCAAAACCAACATGATCCGACTCGTTTGGGATTGAAGCGTTTTCGTATTTGTTCAAATGCCCTCCAGAAGCAATGGAAATCAACATAAACTCACATCAAGTTCCACAAAGCCATAGTTTCAGCCGACTAAATAAATTAACCGAGCAAGTTTAAGGGGCCGCATATGAATATACAAAGCAAATACCAACAAAAGTAAATTAGTCAAGCAATTGATAAAAGGCAAAAGAGTTGTAACATTTCTTTAAGAATCAGATCAACATAAATCCCTCATCACTTCTCATAATCCTACTACAACACAATACTATATTAATAACAACTACTACTACTAAAACTAGTAGCTGTACACATTACTATATGCTACAGATTGCCTGGAAAATGCAAACAGATCTAAAAGACTAAAACTTTGATCAAGAATGATGATCACACAAGTCAGAAATAGACAGCAAATGTAAAGCAAAGAGCATACAAATCAAGAATCATCAAAACGAGCGTACTCCAACTTGTTTGGGATTGAGTTGTCGTCGTTGTTGTCAACATAAGGCCTTAGAGAGAGAGAGAGAGAGAGCTATGATTCAGGCTTTGCATTCTTGTTCTTGTGAACCTCGCCTAAGACCTTCACGAATGCTTCCACAATCTGCTTCTGTGATTCGAGTATCATCTCGTTACGTTTCATCTCCATCTCCATTCTCATTTGCTCTACTTCCTTTGCCATTTCCATCTTCATTTTCTCCATTTTCATGAACCCTTCGCCTAATAACTTTATCGATAAAACCATCTCTTCCACCGGATCCCTCCCCCTCTTCATCCCTACACCACCACCACCACCTCCTCCCTTCTTCCCGAATTTAGACAAACCAGGACTGAACCTAGAATCAAGATTGGGTTGTTGTTCAACATTCCCACTATTATAACTTCTTCTTGAGCTGGAAACACCCATATTCCTAATATGGAAACCATCACTCGCATTACTTCCATTATATTCACTTCCTTCATCACAATCAAAATTAGGATTCATTACAAAATTCCCCCCACCTCTAATTCCTCCTTGATCAAATCCATTTACATCTCCAATAATCCTCCCTGTTCGCTTCGCTTTCATTGAAACTCCATTTTTCATCCTATACCCACTGGAAAACTCAACATCATGTGGATGTTCTTGTTTGTTAGATCCCATATCCATGTATGAACAATACCCATTTGGAATCCTAGTAGCAAAGTTTATCTTTTCGGATTTTGTCGCAGCTAAAGCATGATTAAACATGAAATTTGGGGGTGAATCTATACTATTCTTTTGATTGATCTTCAATTTCAAAAAATTCTGATCCATCATTGTTTTTAAAGCATACCCATCACCGGAAACAGCAGTAACCGCTTGTTGTTTCTCGGCGATTTGTTGATTATTAGATCTGATTGCTGCAACAGTAGTACCATTTTCCATGGCGTCCATGTTATCAAAGAAGAACCAAGATGAGAAAAACCTACCGGTAGGACAGGAAAGGGATCTCTGTTTCTCAGCACGGTAGCGTTGCCGGAGTTTTTCCATTTTGTGTCGGCACTGAGCTGATGTTTTCGCCGGAGAAGCATCTGGGCAGCGGCTGGTCACGGTAGCTGCCACCGCATCCCAATCCGCCGTCCGTAGGTACCCGCGGCGGAGCGCGTACCATCGCTCACGGTAGGCTTCAATAAGAGCTAAAGTCTCTTCTTGGGTCCAACACGGCGGTGGAAATCTCCTCACCGGCGGCGGTGGCTTCTCCTCCGGGACGGCATCTTCTGCTACTACGACGGTAGAATCAACGTTTGACGACATCGTTTAATGGTGTGTGTGTGGTTTTGTTTATAGCAAAATTGAGTGGCTTTTAAATAAATAAAAAAAAAGGGGGTGGAGGAATGGGTAGAACTAGAGTGGTGCAAGATAGCAAAGGTGGTGGGGTGGTGGAGATTGTTGTTGTATTGATGATGTTGAGTGAAATATAAAAGTAGAGGAAAATAGGGTGGTGAGTGGTGATGGTGGGTGGGAAATGGGTGGGTAGTGCTAGATAGGTGCAAGATAGCATAGGTGGTGGGGTTGGTTGAGGTTGTTGTATGATTGATGTTGAGACATAAAGGGTGGTGTGAATGGTAGGGGTTGGGGGATGGGTTAGTGGCGCAAGTTAGCAAAAGTAATGAGGTGGTGGAGGTTGTATGATATGATGATGATGATGATGTCGAGTGAGATGTAAAATGAGTATGGAAAATAAGGTGGGTAATAGGTAGTGTTAGAGAGGCTCAAGATAGCAAAGGTGGTAGGGTGGTTGATTTCGAGACATAATAAGTGTTGTGAATAATGAGTAAATAATTTTTTAACTAATCTACTGTCTTTTGCAGAGCAGAATTAACAAAGAATAGTATATAAAAATATTCACATGTTATCTATCGACTAATGAATAAATGTTATTATATGATGATGTTGAATGAGTAGGAAAATAAGGTGGGGGAAATGGGTAGTGCTAGAGAGGCGCAAGATAGCAAAAGTTAAGGGGTGGTTGAGGTTGTTGTACTTGTACTTGTATATGATGATGTTGAGACATGGTGGGTAGGGGGAGGGGGGGTGGGGGGTAGAGGCGCAAGATAGCAAATGTGATGAGGTGGTAGTGGTGAAGGTTGAGGTAGTTGAATGATGATGTTGAGAGGTAGGGGGGTGGACATTGAATTTTGAGCAAGTTGTTTGGGTGGGGATTATGATGAATGATGACACACAAAAGGATAAGGGGGAGAGAGAGATAAAGAGTCTTTGATAATGCTAACATGCACATCCTACACCTACTCCACTAATCCACCACCACCACCCCTACTAACTTTTCTAGATATTTTAGTGACCCATCCCCCACCTTAACCCTACCCCTAGTGATTTGAGGGGGTAGGGGGTCTTGCAATTGTTGTGTGTCATTAAAAACAAGCCCATGAGGCCATGACACATAGCTTAGTGAAATGTCCAATATCACTCTAATATATGAATAATAGTATGGTGGGCAAATGAAGGTACCAACCAATAAGATGGGTGGCTTCATTGACCAAAATTGCCCACATCTCATTATTCATTGTGTCCACACCTACTCCACCACTTCACCACCATTACACTTCACCACATCATATGCTACTTTTAAGTTGTGAAATAAGAAAAAATATATTAATTCAGAGATTTCAAATTTGAATTTTGATAATAATATGAATTATAATAGAAGTTGATTGAAAAAATATTGGATGAAAGTGATTAGATAAGATATAACAATAATAAGAATTATAATAGAAGTTAATTGAAGAAATATTGGGTGAAAGTGATTAGATAAGATATAATATATTTTGATTTTATTGACGATATGACTTTAGATAAGAGGATTTGAAGATTCCGAATTAAAATAGAAGGTTGATTAGTAGCTGAGCGTTCTCTCACTTCCTTGCAAAATACGCTTGGTGGTTATATTTGGAATTTCCTTTATATAAGTAATATTAACATTATTCTTGAAGTTTCTGATTTTGCATTTTGGCTATCATTGGTGTTTTCTGTTCTTCGATTATTGCATTATTTTATTGTCGTTATTGTTCTTTTTTCCTATTTGTTATGTAATAGTCTTCATTTCACATTATCTTCTTGTTATTGTTTTGATAGATGTATCTCAATTTTCAAACTGTTTGATAGACTTTATTTAAATTGAGTGTATATCAAAATAATTTTTTTATTTCTATGAGATAGAAATAAATTTTGTGTATATTGTATCCTACTTGAACCTCACTAATGGAATTATATTAAGTATGTTGTTAAAAAAATGGACATTTTATAACTAAAATAATATTTTTAAAATGTATTTTTTTAGAAAAAGAAGAAAACAAATTAATGTCCACATGGACCTTACTTGCAATTCCATGAAAAGCGAAATGAATACGATTTTTCTATTTTTTTTATAGGAAATATTTAATAAGAAATTTTTAAATTTGAATTTTGTGAGTAAACAATTTATTTATTAAAAAGTGTTTTCTCCTTAAATGACTCCGAGTTAATCAAGAACCAGTATGACTATGTAAATTGAATGGAAAAAAATAATAATTAAAATAGAGGTGCGGGAATAGCGTAATATTGATTTTATTAATAAACAAGTTAAAAGAATGAATAATGTTAGAAAAAAACATATTTGCATCGAGTGTTTACATAATGTTTCATGGATAAAGCACCGCACCTAATTTATGGACTTCTTTTTTTAAGAAAAAAAAACAATTTTGATATAAAATATTTATCAATCTGATTAATTTAAATTTATATCGATGACAACACCTGAATAACAAGAAATTCCCAACTCTCCTCTTAGCAATGATCTGTCTAGAGCTACTTTCTAAACAGATAAAATACTTTCAATTAAGACATTTAATTTCAGTCACGAGATTGCTTTTATATACCTTTTTTTTGTGTTTATCAACTTTTACTATCAAAATATTCATTTTTGGATGCTATCAAATATGTTTAGATTAAAAGAGATTTTCTTTCATTTGAAATTATGAGACTCCTCTAATTTTCTAATATTGGTTTGATAGTTTATTTATATTTTACTTTAAATTAAAACACATCAATTTATTTTCTAAATAATCGAAATTAGTAAATCGTATGTAACCAACGGATCCGTGGCGCAATGGTAGCGCGTCTGACTCCAGATCAGAAGGTTGCGTGTTCGATTCACGTCGGGTTCAATACCCCGGTCAAGTGGGTCCTTCTTTTTTATTTTGTTTTTTTAAATTTTGAAATCAATTATTTTATTTGTGAAAGTGAGATTAAATTTTTTTTAATTTTGAAATTAACTATTCTATAAGTGAAAAAAGTGAGATTAATATGTATTAAGAGGGGTAATTCAAGTATCTTGGATATATAATCTTGGTACAAGGAGATTAATGTTTATAAATTTAAGTTCTGTTACTGACTAGTTATTATCCTATAAATGAAAGTGAGATTAATACACAAGTTATATTAAAGAGATATAGTTCAAGTATCGTGAGTGTATAATCTTAGAACGTAGGGAGATTAATGTTAATGTCGCATATCATATTAGAGCAAGCTGGATGAATTATTGGCGGCTTGCGTCGGGATACTGTGATAAGAATGTGTCACCAAGGTTTAAAGATAAGTTCTATAGAGTGATGGTTAGATCTACTTTGATGTATACATAATATGTTTCTAGTTAAGAACATGTGCACATTCACTACAACAAAAATGATCACTAGCGACATTTAATTATTAATTGCCGCTAAATATGTATTTTTAGCGGCAATTGTCACTCTTTATATATGTCCTTAAAGTCTTTAGCGACATTGGTTCTAATGACACTTAACTAATGCCGGTAAAGACATTATCACTCTTTATTAGTGTTAATATTTAATGCCGCTAAAAATTATTTTTGTTATAGCAATTTAATTTAGAAGATTAAGAGGGTAGCAGAAATGAGAATGTTCATAGGGGTGTGTGAGGTATTAGGAAAGATCATAGGATTACAAACAAAGTTATACATGACATGATGGAAGTGGCCTATGTAACAGAGAAGATGATAAAAGCGAGACTCAAATGGTTCACGCGTGTGAAGAAAGGATTACGAGGATCCATCAATAAAGAGATGTAAGAAGTTGACTGTAAGCCTATTACAGATTCTAAGAAAGGTAAGGTACACCAAAAAAGAATTATGAGTAGGTGATCGATTACATAGGACATGACATATTTTAACTTACTGTAGGCATAGCCCTAAATAAAAAGATTTTGAAGTCGAAAGTTAAGATAAAATGGTACAAGTAGTTTATTGTTGTCGTACTTTTAGAAGAGACGGTGGCTAGGGCTAGAACGAGAGCTAGGGTCCTTTCCTCATCTTCTCCTTATTTAGTATTCATGAGTATCTTACTCTACATTTTTATTATTACCTTTAACTTCATTTTTTTTATTTGTCTTGATATTTTATTGTCGTTATTTTTTTTCAATGTTATTTTGATTACACTTCTTTATTATGAATCAAAAAAATTATTTGATCTCTTCACCCCATAAATATTAGGATTAAATCTGTGTACATCCTTCGATTATTATCATTTGATATATATATCCATCACATATTGGTGCATGTGTAGTATGGATTACTCAATCATAATTTTCTCAAAAATACCTATTGAAGTTTAAAATGGAAATTTGAACTAGGCCCCCAAAACTTTGTCCTACTTTCACATGATGTGATCCAAAGGCTTTGTGATTATATACACTACAAGAAAACTATAAATTATATGGAGATTCTTTTAGAAATTAGTATGAAAATTTGTAGGAAAATAGGTTTCCTGCGATTTTTCATACTAATTCCTAGAAAAATCTCTATGTAATTCACAATTTTCTTATAGTGATATGATATTCCAATTATTTGAGTTCCAATATTGACTTCCAAGTAAAATGTAAAATCAATAACTTTTGTCAATTTGTGATATTTTCATTTGTTAACACCACATTACTATAATTATCATGAGTAGTAGATTGATTTTTTCATGTTAAACACTAAACGCACAATCTTATAAGTTGATCATGTAAAAGAATACTTATTGAATCAAATCATGTAATTGCTAATNATATATATATATATATATATATATATATATATATATATATATATGGAACTCAGAGGTAAAGGTAGGAAATTTGAATACTTATTATCGAAAAATTATTTTACGTAAATATATGTCAAATATTAAATTCTATTAGTTTCATGTGTTTACCTTGTACTCTACCATTCCTATTTAGATGTCATCATTTTTTACTTCATGTGTATTAAGAAATTAAGCAACTGTATTATCCTATTTTTATTTTTTCAAAAAAAAATTGAAGTCAACTTTTCAATCAAATGAATTAATTTGACCAATAAACATAGATTTTTCATTTTGTTTTTTCTATATTGGTTAAATGTATATTTTCAAGTCTAATAACTCATCATGATAAAATAAAAGAAATATTGTAATTTATACGTTAATTTTTATGAAATGACAAATATTATGAACCAATTATTTATAAAAAAAGAACGAAATGATTATTGATTAATATTTTGAATAAAACTTGTCTTTTCAAAAGATGGTGGGCCAACACTATGAGCGGCGTACCAAACATTTTGTAGGACATAACATGTGTTACTTTTGTTTTAATTTATTTTGTTTGATTTTAAATTTAACGTCAAATTTTAAAATTTAAGAAAATTAATAAAATTTTTAAATATTTTATGTATTTTAATTTTGAGTATGCATATCTAGACATTTTTCTAAAGTACATACTTTCTAATTCTACAAACTTATATATTTTTCTTTAATTTATTCAATTTATTCCTATCGTTTTTGTTTTTAATCTTATATTTCCTTTCTTTTTCAAGCCAATCAATCGATTTCTTAGCTAACTATGAAACAACCCCCTACCCCATGCCCACCCCCTTTTAACCACATATCTTTAAATACGAAAGGTTTATGAATTATCGAGTTTTAAGAATTGAAAAACAAGCGCGTATGGGTAACAGATGACTGACCAGACACTCAACCAATGCAGAAATACCCAATAACATGAATGGATTGGTAAAATAGATCCTAAAAAGCTCTTATTATGACATTTCGTACAACAATGTTAAACAAGAGCGTGTTTCTAATTTTTTTTGAATATTTGGTAGAAATAAATTAGCTAAGAATTTCATCATTAATTTCCTTAGTTAAAAATATTCATCGCTAAGTAAGATTGAAGAAATTTGTCCACCGTTAAATTCTATTATTTTTTAACAATGATTTTCGAACCAAAATTTCACAAAATTCAATTAAAAGAAAATAAACCAAAGCATGACTTATCACATGGATTATTTCTTGGTCAATCATGGGCCTTTATATTGGAGTAATTGGGCTGCTACTTGTTGGGTTAAGATTGAACATGTAGCCCAGATCTTAATCTGTTTTCTTATTTTAATTTTGCATATTCTTTGACTTTAAGATAAATTGGCCTATAAAACATTAATGGATAATTACCTTTTGGGGTGTCCTAAAAAAATAAGGGATAATTGTAGAGAATGACAAACAAATAAATTATATTAAATACAGTAATTATCTTTTCAGGTATTTTCATTAATAAGCAAATACTCAATCACTTTGCTATTATAGGGCCCACTGATTTGTATAAATTATTAAAAAATTAAAACGGATGTTTTCTCTTTTCTCTTTACTTTATACAATTTCTTCTCCTCATTCCTTCCATTCCTCCTTAATCTTATTCAGAAATTCAATTCAAATTTCAATTTTAAACCTACCACCTTTCCCTTTTAATTTTTGGTAAAATTCTAGAATATGTGGTTATGTTTGGTAAGTAAGAAAAGAATATAGAAATATTTTTTCATATCATATTAGCCATTACATTATTCTACATATTATTTTTTTAAAAAAATAACTTTTTCAATGAAAGTAAGAAACAAGTCTAATAAGTAATATATCATTATGTTGTCTCCCGACCCTCCAACAATCCACCTACCCTCTCGCCCTTCATATTTTGTTCTTATAAAATTCAATATAAAATATTTATTAAATTGATAATATATTTTTACTTGCTTATTAAGTATCAGGAAAATTGAAAATAAAGGAAAAATAAGGATAAAAAATCTATTCATTCTTATTATCCATATATATATATATAGTAAATACTTTATATTTATTTAAAATCTGATTATATTCGAATTAGTGTAGAAATGGTTTTTTTGTTGAAAACTTTTACATCGTTCATTAGCTCATTTTATTTGAACATGCTCTTTATATTGACCATAAACGTTTGAATTCATTAGAAGAATAAAAATATACTTATCTCTCTCTTTCTCTCTCTCTCTCTCTCTCTATATATATATATATATATATAAAAGACCAACTTTAGACTTTAATTAACCGTTTGTTTTTGACCAAACTCAAGGTCGTTGGGTGGCTGTTAGAATACGTGTCTATTTTTTTGTATTTTTTTTTGTATTTTTGTAAATTTGCAAGTCAAAAGGAATAAAAATCTATGGTTGAATAGATATAGTTAGTTTTTTCTTTTTCAATTTAGGAGTGAAAAATAAAGATAAATAGTTAAATATTGATTCAGAATTTAAAGTTTGTTTATGTGTAGATATAACGATCTCACATCAATTTTAAAGTAATTGGATTTAGACTCAAATATCTATAAAAACACATAAGTTAAGGATCAAAATTCAAAAATTAAATGTAAAAAAAAAAATTTGGCCAGAAAATTCAGTCAGAATGAGATCTTTCTATGTAATTTTACTTTTTAAAAATATTTTTATCCTTTTATCTTTAATACCTTTTTTTACAAAAAAAAAAAGATTGATTTATTTTAAAATAAAAAAGATATTATAATTTTAAAAATTTTTCTGATCAAATTCTGGCCAAAATTTCTGGCTATTTAGTACTCCTCTTAAATATATTAGTTATACAGTTTACTGATTTCATATTTAAATTGTGAGATGTGTAAATTTTTAATTTGAACTATCACAAAATGCTTATCAAAGCGCATTTAAACTATTAGCTATTTACTTATCCTACCGAAATAATGATGATATTCCATGTAAGAAAAAGTTAACTAACAATTCAGATATATATTATTCAATAAATATTTAATGAAAATTCAATTAGAAAATTCACTGTTAATTTGACATGAAACTCAAAATATCGAAATATTTATAAGTATAATACCTTTCACTCAAAATGTGATACATTTTAATTTAATCCTACAAATAAAGTCTGAATATTAATTCCTCATTAACATTGGTATATATAATCTTATTAAATAAAAATTATTAAATTTACGTAAATTTATTATCGAACTTCTAAATTCGCCTTTGCAAAATAAGATAGGTATCCTCTCCGTGTGAATAAAATCATCAATAATAAATTGCCACGTTGGTGAAAAAGAAAAAGTATACAACTATTTTAATCTTGTCTCTAATTAATTTAATCGAAAAAATAAGACTAATGTCACAAGACTCACTCACAAAAGTGTATTCGTGGATGTTTCTTGTAACGTTTGTTTACCTAAATTTTATTTTTTAAGAATATAACCAATTCAATTGATATTAATATTATCCAAAAATAGATTTTCAAAAGAGTTGCTTCTATCTATATATCTATCTATCTATCTATATATATATATATATAATGTATTGCATTTCATGACTTTCTTATGTCATCAACTTATCTTGTTCATGGATACGACATAATGAACAAAAGATGAAAAAATAGTTATCCAATTCGACTCATTAAAAAGGAATTGAATAACTAATAGTTTAAAAATAGGGCAACTTTCAAATATAGCAAATATAAAATTCATATTTGTATGTTATAGCAAAGTTTGCACACCCCATTGTAAACATATAAATGTATAATTCGCTATACATATACAATTGAAACGAATTGTATAAAATGAAGTGTATAAAACGAGAAAGAGAAAAAGACTTGAGCAGATAATTGTATAAAAAACGAAGTGTATAAAACGTATTGTATAATTATAAGTGTATAGAACGATTATATACAATTTGAATTTGTATAAAATGAGAAAGAGAGAAAGGCAAAGAGACTTGGGCAGGAAATATACAATTGAATCAAATTGTATAAAACGAGAAAGAGAGAAATTATATATAATTTGAATTTGTGTAAAACGAGAAAGAGAGAAAGACAAAAGAAACTAGGAAGGGGTTATTTTTATTGTATAATTATAAGTGTATAGGACGAAATATATGTTTTTGCATGTGTATATACAATTTTCTCTCGCTTTATACAAATAGAAACACAATTTATACATTTCGCTTCTGTTTGTATAAGCGAGACAGACGAGGGTGGCGAGCGAGATCTGGAAGATGAGAGAGAGAGGAACAAATATATATGTATTTATATAATTTCCTCTGCTTTAACAAATAGTAACAGATTTTGTACATTTGTGTTCGTATAAAAGTGATAGAAAGCGAGCGAGAGATGGAGCGAGAGAGGAGAGTGGCAACGAGAGTTTGAGGGAGAGAAGTGACTGGCAAACAATTTGCTACGGGGCACAATTAAATCAAAGGATGATTATAACAATTAATTTAATTTATTAATTTGTCATTATATACAATTTTCCCTTAAAAATACATCAAATCAATATGAATAATATCCACTAAAATAGATATCCAGATGGATAATATAGATATTCATAGTACCAAGACTTAATTAATAGTAAAACATATTTAAAATAATTTTTTCGTAAATTTTTTTAAACTATCAATTATTTTCTTTACTTACTTAACATATTCATTTCTTTGTATTAAAAATATCTCAATGTTGAATAGTATTAATAATCAATATGAAACTCATGAAATATAGCTTAGATAAATAAAGAGAACAGTAAATTGTTATTAATATATGAATATCACGAAATATGGTTGGATCTGTTTTTAGATAATTAATTTTATTATCGATACATATATGTCTATTTTTATTTATATGAGTTTTAATTTTAGTTGTTTAAACTGATTTTTATTTTAGCCCATAGATGTCTCACTTACTATTTCAAAACTATGAATATCAATACTATCTATTGATCAACTCTCTTTTTTATTTCGTATAAAATATAGGGAAAAGGGTCTGATATACCCCTCAACTTTGTCATTTGGAGCTGATATACCCCTCGTTATAAAAGTGGCTCATATATGCCCTTACCGTTATACAAACGGCTCACATATACCCCTGCCGTTACAAAATGGCTCACATATACCCTTCATTTAACGGAAGTTAAAAAATTAGTTTTAAATTTATATTTATTACTTCTAATTTTTTTAAAAAAATTATTTAGGGGTATATATGATTCTTCTATCAAAGTTCAAGGTATATTTTAATTTTTTTCATACATAAATTATTTTTTGACTTCTTTTATTATAATTATTTGAATTTCTTATTCTTATTTTGTTTTTTCTTTCATTCCTTAGTTTAAAGAATAAAAAATTAAATTTTTTTTTTTGTGTGTATTGTAATTTAATTTCGTATTCGAAGAAAAAATTTGGTCATCTACAATAAGTTTTACAAGAATATTAGTGAAACATAAATAAATTTGATTATCAAAATAATAATTATAAATTAGTCATTGAAACAAAAAAAAGTCAAAAAAAATATGTTTGACGAGGATTAAATTTACTCATATGAGATTATATTTTTTAGAAAAAAATAATAAAAATTTAGATTAAAATTATTATTTTTTTATTTCCGTTAGAGGAAAAGGGTATATGTGAGCCATTTGTTTACAAGTAGGGGTATATATAAGCCACTTTCATAACAAGGGGTATATCAGCTCTAAATGACAAAGTTGAGAGGTATATCAGACCCTTTTCCCTAAAATATAAATAGATTAAATTTTTTATTTTATTTTTTATCTGTTCATATTCAATACGATCTTACATGGCCTTACATAGCTAAAGTATAGAGCCTAAAATATTCATGCAATCGAGTCAAAAAGTTATACAAATACATTCACATGTGAAGATTAAAACCTAATTTTACTCGAAACTAAATGATAAAGAACATGTGATTGTTCTTCTTCTATGAAATTTTCAAATGCCTAAAATAGAATTAATGAGACTTCAATAAAATTATCTTTTTTCAAAGATAAATTATCAAATTTGTAGGTGGCAAAGTATAACATATGAAATATTATTCTTAATTAAAAGTCTTTTGGTTTGAATTTTAATAATTGAATTGTCTTTGTTGAGAATTATTAGTGTGCTTTTTTATATGAATTTGAATAAGTTGAACTCGTTTTAACTCAAATATTTTTTAGACAAACATTCATTTATTAATCTAATTTTAATCAATTTAAATTTAATCTTAACCATAGATGACCACTATATAAACCTACTTTAACTACCTACTAATGACTTTTCTCCAATTTCTTTAGTAATGGAAAAGCCATGTGATTCCGATCTTTTTATTACGTTGTTTCATTTCAATTTGTTTAACCTAATTCAATCTGATATTTTTAAAAAAATATATAGATTTTAAATATATTAAAATATTTTTTAATTTTTTAATTTTAAATACGTCGAATAAAAAGTTAAAATTAAAAAATAATTTTAAAAATATAATTATTTTTAAAAAATATAATTATTTTTAAGAATACATTTAAAAGAAAAATTAATCAAACGAATATATAATGGCCTTAAGAAGAAAAAGACTTTCATATTAATCTTTCCTAATTAAGGATATGTCACAAGCAATATTTTCTACAATAGAGGTGACAAAGCACGTAGAAAAATTATTGACAAAAATCTTTAACGACTATAGACATTGGATAAAATTCATTATATATACCTAATTAATAGTGTTTCCATATATTTTATTTATAAAAATTAAAATAATTATATGTTATTTATCCACTTTATAAATTATAATATTTATCATTCTTAATTTCATACCCTAATTTCATTTTTGTAATGAATATATAACTTAAATTTTATTCTATATTGTTAATATATAAAAGTTAAACTCACAAAAATCGCGTGGAAATGAATATATGGTCACAGTCAATATTTGGAATTATTATGGAAGAGTCAAAATGCTTGTTGTACAAATGCATATTCACATGTGAACACAAAATAATATAGAAGTTACTTTGCTTCAACAACAATCGAAAAGGACCTTTGATCGTGTTAAAATTTATCGAAAATAACAATCTAAAAGGACCTTTGATCGTGTTAAAATTTATCGAAAATAACAATCTAAAAGGACCTTTGATCGTGTTAAAATTTATCGAAAATAACAATCGAAAAGGATTTTTCATCGTGTGAGAATTTATCGAAAATAATATTTTTATGAAATAAAAATATAAATATTTAAACTTTATGTATATTTTATAACTTAGATAGCAATTGGATAATAAAGTGAAAAAGCGATTTTGCAAAATGTGAATAAATTTTTTAAAAGAAATTGACATCGCTACCTAGGCAGCAATTTTCAATTTTTTGTTAAAAAATAATTTATTTATTTTTAGCGATTTTCTATTTTTTTTAAAAAAAATCACTGCCTAGGTAGCGATTTTCATATTAAAAAAAAATTATAATGGCAGCGATTTAAAATTTTAATTCTTTTTTTAAATCGCTGCCTAGGTAGCGATTTAAAATTTTTTTTACAAACTTTTTTTTTTACAAAAAATTGAAAATCATTGCCTAGGTACGATTTCAATTTTTTTTAAAAAAAAATTCATATTTTGCAAAATCGCTGCAGTGACAGCAATTTTGCTTTTTTGGTGGAGTAAAGCGTTGTTGTTCCAATGATTTTACCGTTTTAATTAATATAAAATTTTATATACCGTTTTATATTTTTTTATTAATATTTTGTAACCTTTAAATCCGGACTCAAATATTCTACGTGTCAAGAAGAGACCAATTTAAATTTGATAAAATTTGTTATGTAAATTCGAAATTACGCCGTAATCTCAAACCGACAAAGGCATTTTATTTTAAAAGTTATCATTAAAAAAAAAGGGAAAATCCTAAAGAAAGTAAATTGCATATTTAATTACTAGCACATGCAATGATATAGTTGATTAACTATTAATTACTTTTAATTTAAATTTCAAACGTAAAATTCTAGAAGCAAATGTCATCAAGTTTTACTAGTAAAATTCGAAATAGGAATATGGTTATATAGTTTGAGCAAAATCAAAATTTAATTTGTAAATTGAATTTGAAGCGTAATTTTTTGAAGTTATTATGTGATTAAAAATTAAAATTGTCTAGATGGCTATCCTTATTTGAAATTTCACGATATTATTTATTTTTTAAATACAAAACCAAAATATTACCAATGTGTATTATTTTATAAATTAAAATTAATCGAGTCAATATATTTTATATTTTTTTAACAAATAAATAATTTAAAAGAGAGCATCTTTCTCCCGTTGAATTCGGACATGACTTAATAAAAATCAAGCACACCAGTAGACATGCAAAACTACTATAATCATATTGAATTTATAGTCAAAAGGTTTTACAAATCTACTCGTATAATAATGGAGTTAGAAATTTATCAAAAAATATATTTAAATTTTTTCGTATTAAAAATATGTGAAATTAAATATATAATTACTAACATTTAACTAATATATTTACGTAAAATAATTTTTCAACAAAAGATATGTATCGAACTATTCTGCGCCTAAGATGGTTATGCTAATCAGAAAACCTACTTTATTATATTCACTCACTAAACATCAACAATAACAATATATTCAGTATAATATCAGAAGAGTAAAATATTATACTAACATCTTATTCTTACCTCGTAAAAATAAAAAATTATTTAAAAATATCTATCAATTATATACTTTGATTTACTCCAATAAAAATGGTGAATGGCTATGAAGTTTGCAATAAGTGCCTAAAATATACTATAAGACTTCAACACAATATTTTGAATAATTGTATTGTGTTTAAGTTACCTAACTAAATAGGTCGATCTTTTAAGTAAATATTCTTTCATACAATTTCGTCTTTTGGATGAGTTAATCTCACGCAAGGGTGTGTGTTCGATTTTTTGGTTTAGTTTTATATTATTTGGTTTGGATATTTTGGTTTTGGTTTGTGAAAATGCACAAGTACCTCCTCAACCTATGTCCGAAATTTTAGAGACACACTTATAGTATACTAAGGTCCTATTACCCCTGAACTTATTTTATAAGTAATTTTCTACCCCTTTTAGTTTGAAAAAAAGTCAATCAGCGTTGGGCCCACAAGATAGTTTCACGTAGGGTAAAAAGGGATAAAAAATTATTAATAAAATAAGTTCAGAGGGTAATAGGACCTTAGTATAGTATAAGTGTGTCTCGGCGATTTTGGGCATAGGTTGAGGAGTACTTGTGCATTATCCCTTTTGGTTTTGTAAAAGTGTAACCGAATCTGATTCAAAATAAATTTGATTTGATTTTCCTCTATTTAGTTTGAATTTTTTCGATTTGGATATTCGCTTATGTCAATAATTAATAACATAACCAAAGCAATAACATTGAATCCCTTAAACATAAATCATAAGAAAAACTTAAAACATAATACTTATAAGCATACCTAGTATAGATGTTCAAGCATAAAATATATAAATGTAATCATCGTGAAGGCAGCGCTAGAGAGAGATAATTTGGTCTTTCGTTTTTTTTTTCTTTAAATTCGAAATCAAACCAAAAAATCAAACAAAGTAATTTATTAATCCAAAATCAATTCAAAAAAACAAAAAATCCGTCCAAATAAAAATTCAATTTAATTTAATTTAATTTGATTATTCAATTTAACTCGAACAATGTACAACCCTATCTCACGTATATTTTAATATCTAATAATTTTCTAAACGTCAACCAAAATCAAATCTCGTCTAAACATCAATTTTCATATATTAATAAGTAAAACATTCAAAATCTCAAACAATTATCTAAAAGCTCAATCATAATCAATTCATTTCTAAACATCAATTTCATATATTAAGAAGAAAAATATTCAAAATATCTAATTGGACCACATCTATAGCTAATTGCTAGGAATTTCCAAGTATCCTCTCTTGTCTCTTAAAGGTAATGCATATTTTGTCAAACTACTTGTAATAACGATCAACCAATATTGACCATGTCTAATTTCACTTCTATGTGCATTATTAAATTTATCTATATGTACAAATTTTAAGTTTTATGTACTAATGATATATATGACAATAAATAATAATATATGTTTAGTCTACTTTCACAAGCTGAATTGGAGAAGGCGGTGTATAATTATCATATAATACCTTGAGAAGGTAGAAATGTTATTTATAATAGACTTTTACTACTCAAGCAAAAATATAAAAAGTGTAAAATGAATATATAGCAACAAAAAAGATATGTTGAAAATAACGAAAAAGAGAACAATGCCTAAGCAACGACAAAAATATGATAACTATAACAAATATAATGAAACAACGGGTGATATACTAAAATAGAAGAATATGCTAGTAAGAGAGTAATAATTATGATACTCGTAGATTTGAAAGGACAGCGGACAATATTCGACTACCTTCTAATAACCTTCAACCCAAATCGTTGACCTTCATATATTATTAGATATCAGCTAGAATCACGTTCCTAATAAGATTCTGCATGGCAGGTCTAATTGCAGATGATTTCATTGATATGTTATTATTGTGATTATATTGACCTGTCTAGAGAATAAAAACTAATATACACATTAAATACTACTTAAGTGAGATTCAACATATAAAACACGATCACTTATATCGTTTCGTTTAAAATTCTCTCGTATTATAAAAAAAACAAAAAGTTCTCTAACATTAGAAATAAAATTAAATTATTGTTCTCACATCACAAGATACATTATTGGTATAATCGCTAATCTATCTAGATTACGCCGTAATCTCAAACCGACAAAGGCATTTTGTTCTAAAAGTAATCATTAAAAAAAATTATATTGCAAATCCAAGTTAATTAAACTAATAAAAGTGCTTAGAAGTTATTAGTTTTTTCCAAAGCCTTCTAACACAAGCATTAAAAAAGTTTAAAGAAGAACTAATTAGAAGAAACTAGGAAGATGATCACTATACTTAGTTGACTAATTAACAACTAAAATTATTAATTTATAATATAGTAATTCTTAATGAGTTTATGTTTTGTGCACTGACAGGTAAATATGTAATATTTTATCACGTAAATTTAACTTATAATAATAAACTTAATTTTTTATATGAAGTCTGATATGAATAGGTCTTAACTTGTTATAATCGATTAAATTTAATTTTTAGCAAATTATTTTTATGGTGTATATAAATTAAATCATAATTTATAAAAATCACCACATGCAATTTTTGAATTTGGACGTTGAATTTTATGCCTTTATGTCCTTTTTTTCTCCAACTGCCGACAAATTATTGGACATTATTATTATGAATTATTATCCATTCAAGTTGACTTATATAATTTTAAAAAATGAACCAAATGAAATAATAGATTTCTTTATACAAAAATATTTCTTTGTCTATTGACTTAGATTTTCCTTCTCGTGTTTTTTATGACTCGATTAAATATAGATTCGTTCATTTCTGATTCTGAGAACAAAACTTTTAATAAAAGATTTTTATCCTTAAAATTTCGAACTAAAATTTTAAATTATCCTACCATAATTTATATCAATATCTATTAAGTACTATGTATTTTTCAACGAAAAGTTTGATTTGACTTTTACATAATCTAAAATATGAAGTCAAAATTATATGGGGTACCACTAGTCACTCTGTTGAATTTTTTCATGTAATTAATGAAAACTTAATTTTATATAGTTATTACCATATCCACGAACATAATTGACTGATTTTTTGATTTTTTTTTTTAAAAAATAGTTGCCAGTTATATAAGAAAAAGTCAAATGAAAAAATAAAAGAAAAGAAAATAATATTTTTTCATTTTAAAATCCTAATTACCCATATCAGATAAGTTGTATTTGTCTCCCTCAAAACACGATCATTAAATATTTTATATTAGTTTATTTAATTTAATTTAGAAAAAAAAAAGTTATCGACTTTTCATCTTATTGAAAAGCCAACCATAAATTAATAATCGTGGAGTATAGATTATGTACTTATAATTTACAAAATGGATTTAATAAGAAGCCTACGTGCTTATAATTTTCAAATTAAATTAAGTTATTTATTTGGATAATGTATAGATTTTTATATTGAGTATAATATATACTAATTTAATACTCTGTTAATTTTTACTTTTAGCTTATTTTTAAAATAAATATTTATTTTTATTTGTCCCTTTTGAGATATATGTCTATCCTTAGTGTTAAATATTTTTTTTTAATTTTTTTTTCAAAACCAATATCAAACATTAATTAATAGGGATAATATGCTAAACTTCCAATCTCAATAATTATATCAAGTTAAATAGTAAAAAGTAAAAATAAACGAATAGAATATATCATACGTATATTCTAGAAAAAGAAAAGAAATTATAGCTATAAAGTTTATCGCTAACTATATATCACTAGATACCATATAGCAAACGTCTTTTATTTGATTTATCCTTAATTAGAATTAACAACAATTTTTGTTGTTTAGTAAAACAAATTGTCTATAGCTAGTTTCTGTTTTTTTTTTTTACGTCATAAGCTATTACTTCATCCGTTTATTTTTAATTATTATAATTTTTTTTATTTTAGAGTCAAATAATAAGAATATTGATTAATATTTTCATCATATTAATATGCAAAAAGTTTCTGTTTTGTATCAGTTTTGAATATCTAAATTTTCTGTTTAAAATATTGAACTAATGTAATTTAACTTTGTAAATTAGTTAAATTGACTTTCGAAAAATATAACATGACAAATAAAAATGGACGGAAAATTTATATTTATAAAGTTTAGTAATTAAGTGATATGATTGTGTAGATAACTTTTATTGCGTAGTGCATAGAATTCATCTGTTTCGAATAAAATTTAATTTAGTCAAGAATTTTTATTTTATAAATAAAAAAGAATAATTCAACTTGGGCAAACCACATAGTATTTCTCCACGTAGCCATGCATTAAGACAAAACAATGTTTAATAATATGCTAATCCTTTTCTTAATTAGAGATAATAAAATACTTTATTAATAGACACTTTTAACAATACTATGTTTCCAACAATTATATATATCTAAAATAACATGAATTTTTGAAGGTATTTTAATATTAATCTAATATAAGAGTCTAGTGGTTCAAATTAGAGACACTAATTAAATTAATTGATACTATTATATAATTTAATCATGGTATGATACAAAGAACTAATCACGATCCAAAGAAAACTAGTATTTTAATTTTCGTCATTACTAATTAAATTATTTGTTATCATTTATGGTATGTCAAAGAACTAATCACTATCCAAACAAATTAGTATTTTATTTTTTGTCATAACTAATTAAATTAATTGGTATCATTATATATATATATATATCTTTTAATTATGGTATAATACAAAACTAATCATGATCCAAACAGAATTAGTAGTATATATTTTTTGTATCTATCATTATTAATGTTATTATTATTATTATTCTAAATCCTTAATTTTATTCTCCTATTTTAATAATTACAAACTTGAAATTTTTATCTTTTTTTTTAAAGAAAAGAACAAAGGCATCATGGATATATAATGCACAAGTGTAAGAAGATTAAACAAGGAACCTATGTATGTCTAATTTCTTAATTCTTTGACTTGTGGCATACATTTAAAGAGAATATAAATAAATAAATAATCTCTAATTGAAAACTAATTTCAAAAGAAAAATATTGTTGTCGAGGATTAGAATAGAATAATAAAAATTTTAGTAGGTAATTGAGTACTGTCGAACTTTATTATAAAGCAGGTAGAGGGATTAATAGTCACATAACTGACGTAGTCTCTTATCTTTTTTTTTTTTTTTTATGTATTACCATTTATTCTTTTTTACTTCATTTATTTAGTTTTTTTATTATCATTTTTTCTTGCCATATTGATTCGAAAATATTTTTTTTGAGCCAAAATTTTATCTGAAATGATCTCTTTATTATATAAAGATCCTAAAATCAAATGTATATCTTAATTTCTTAGATTTCACTTATGAAATTACGTTATAAAATTTCTGATTTGTCAATTAATGTCCACTAGGATCAAACAAAACATGTGACTTGTTGGACTAATTGTTAGCATTATTAATCTACAATAGTGAAAATCATATTTAATTAATAATACCTTGATCACTTAATATTTAATCAAGAAAATTATGAAATAAAGTGTAGATTAATTCATGGTAATTCACCTCCCTAGGGGCATATGCTACAGGATATTAATATTGTTCCTTTACTTGTATTCTTTAGATATACAAAAATCATTTGAGACATGTTTTCTTAATATTTAATTAATCAAGAAGACCATAGAATTGAGTGAAAATTAAGTGAATTAAATTGACATATTCCAAGTGATGTTTAAAGGGACATAAATAAATGTAGTTCAGATACAAATACTTAGGGTTTGTTTAAATATATGCGAAACTGAATTATGATTTAAAGTTTGGAATTCTGTTTGGATATACAATTTGAATTTTTGTAAGTTGTATCTTTTCTTATAGATAGAAAACATCAAAAACTGTGAAAATTATCAAAATTTCTCTAATTTTATATAATTTTATCAAATGAATAACCATAATTTATAAGTTACACTAATTATAAATCACACATTCGTATTTTCTTTTAAGAATAAGTTTTTGCGATTACAAACTTTGAAATATACATAATAGTAAGTGATTATTCTTTAGTACTCTATAACCTTTTGCTAAGACAAATTTCTTCATGTCGAATATGATTTTCTCGCAAAATTTAAAATAATGGATATTTTTTTGGTTGCAAAAAAGAAAATTATGGTCAAGACTCAAAGTCATTCTTGAATTCTCACTTGAAGCAATAATATTTCCTCGTGTTTGCAATATTGATACACTTTTAATCCTCCCTAAACTCCACGTGATATAAGGGCATAAGGCCCTATTTTAGGCTTTTTCTCGAATATTCCACATAATATTGAACTTGTTCTTTTATTAATTTTTTTTTTAAAAAATCATAATACACATATTAAAAAGAAACTTATAAGTATATTAATTAGCATTGGTGCATAATCCTACATTTCTTAAATTGTAAGATATATTTATTTTTTCCTATTTTGGAGTAGAAAAATTAGTGGTGGATCCTTTATAGTTTAAAATTACTTCTGCATTTTTAAAAATATATATGCATATATTCTAAAGTACTTTTGCAAAAAAAAAAGTTTTAAATGGATTCTAGATAGACAAGGACATGTTGTGATACATATTTTAAGAATGTTATTATTAAAGATAGGTCCATAATTTATTTTCTTTTTGTAACTTATATAATTAAATTGGACATTCAATTTTACAATCTTATACATTAAACATGTTGATTTTATACTTACTTGATAGATAGTTAATACTATATATTATATAAAGTTTTCCTAATTTTAAGTAATTATTTTTATAAAAGGAAAATAAACATCAAACATGTTGATTTTATTTTTTAAAACGTATGAATGTATTTAATTGTTAGTAGAAAAAATAAACAATTCCTTCTAGTGATCTAATTTAGTAGGTTTCCCTAATTTTACTTTTTTTTTTATTTTCCTTTTTCCGATTTTTAAACTTTTATTCAGTTTTCGTATACGAGTTTGAATAATTTGAATTCAAATCGTATTAGACTTTATTCAGCGAAAGCGCTTTTTACAAAGAATTTTTCCATACTCAAAACTCTAATTGTAACACATTTTTAGTGGTCTAACTTACATCTTTCATTAAATAAAAGGTACACCCTCCGTTCGAAATTGTTTGTCATGATTTCTATTTTTAGAGTCAAACTATAAAAATTTTGACTAATATTTTAAGATATATTTTTTCATCATATAATTATGCAAAAAATTGTAATTTATAGTATTTTTCATGTAGTTTTATAATATTTATTTTTTTGTTTAAAATATCGAATTAATGTAATATAATTTACCTTTGAAATTAATCAAATTAACTTTCGATAAGCGCAACATGACAAACAATTCTGGACGGAGGGAGTATTACAGCAGTGTTGGTTTCTCACTACATCCGTTATCGTTGTGTTATGATATATGATTAATCATGTTTAACATTCAATTAATTAAAATTTATTTCTATTTTCTTTTATAAATATTTATACTATTTAAAAAAATATATTATCACCGGAATAAAATAACAATGTACAATCTTAACATAATATATGAGCATGGAAGTAAGTAACTAAATGATGGACCAAACTAATTTAAATTTCTGTATGTTCACGAGAAAAGAAATCTAAAAGCCACTGTTAATTAGCTGATAATGATAAAATCATAAATTTTCACTAACGATATTAAAATATAAAGAAGTAAATTCAACAAAGAGGTCAATGAGTGTCATTTGTCAACATAATATACAATCTTAAAAGAAAATAATATTACCTAAATATACGGTGCAACTTTCTAACGAAGGGCTACCGATCAAATTTTAATCTAAAAAAGCTATTTTTAACCTTTTACTTAACTAATTACTCAAAATATTTTACCGTGGTTAAACCGCGGTGATACCTCATGTTGTAACCTCTCTATTCCACCACGCTCATTTGTCACGCGTGTAGTTCACGCGCATTCATAATTTATAAAAAAAATTTCTTGTTGTTTGTTTATTCCTCTTCTTGGGGTCACCAAATTTGGCTTCTCCCACTGTTTTGTTTTGTCTTCTCTTCTTTCTGCTCTCTCCTATATATATTTACACACAAATTTTATATGTGTATTTGTATATATATCTCTCACCAATTCTTGAAAACACTACGTATTTCTCTTCAGAAAAGTTGTCTCTGTTTTGGGTTTTCTCTGGTTTTCTGTTTAAAGGACGAGCAATTTCATCTTGGACATCTTTATCTGTATGTTTTCGAAATACCCATTTCGTTTTTATGGGGTTTAATGCTTTTATGATGTTTTAAGATTTGTGGGTATTTTTTGTTTTTGTGTTTTGGGATATGCTATATGGTGTTTTTAAAGAAGAAAGTATAAGAGGGTGTAGAAATTTATGATGTTTTTAGTTGATGTTGTTTCATATATTTTGAATTTGAAAATGAATTTTGTAGTTTTTCATGTTAAAGTTTTGATCTTTATTTCTTTTTGTTGTTCTTTGAGAATCAAGTAATGATTTTTCTGCAAAAAGATTTGGTTTTTTTCTTAACCATCATGTAGAGGTTAGAGGGTGTTGGGTTAGGCTGGTGGAGAATTCAAGAATCAATAATGTACTGTGCCTCTATTTGAAAATTAGTTGAAGTCAGCTCTTTGAATATTTATATTTATGTTCTTTACTACTGTATTTCCTTTATGTACTTGAGCTGAGCGTCTATCGGAAACATCCTCTCTATATTCGCAAGGTAGGGGCAAGGATGCGTATATACCACCATCCTACACCTCAGGATTACTCTCAATATGTTGTTGTTGATGTTTTATATAGTCTATAGGACTCATTTGATTCTCATGGTCAAGAGGATTAAATACTTCTTAATGATTGTTGATCTACACTGGTCCTTATTGTTTATCCGGCTTTTGATCAAGGCAGGTTTTGAGAAGCTTACAGAAAGGAAGTTAAGGCTAGTAAACAATTAAGGAAATGAAAAAAAAGAACTAGGAGTATTGTCTGGTCTTTTGACTTTTAAATGCCAAAATCCTTTGCATGAATACTGTCATTTTGATCAAAGAAGTAACTTGTTAAGCCTCTCATCTTTTTTTCCCTATAGTATGAATCCTTTACTGTTTTGTGGTTGGAATTGTAGTTTGGTGAAAGCCTGACCGATGAGTTCCTATAATATCATTAAAGTTACTGCAATTAGCAAGAAACTTACATGGAGGATGTATGTTCATATTACCTATTTTTTGTTATGGGGAAATGAGTAATCCATAGCGGTTTTATGATTTTTCCTTGACAGTTGATATAATTATTGTACTGTATATTGTTATGTATATGTGAATTTCGATTTTGTATTGCAATTTAAGATGGTTTTGATGATATATTGTAGAGAAGCTGGTTGCTAGACACCATTCTAGTTGTGCGCTTCCTCCTTGGTTGCCGTTCTTAAGAAGATGGGCTGTTTTAGCTCTAAGGTGGCAAGAGGACATCAGTTTCCTGGTTATGAAGATCCTATATTCCTGGCATCCAAAACAGCATGTGAGTTACTGGTAACTGATCTTGGTCGGTTGAGGTCTTTTAATGTGTACACGTTGATTTAGTCAAGTTGAACTTGCCGTGTGAATTTGGATTTTTTGAGATGAAAGAAATTAAGTAACTTTGAGGGAAGTTAAAGTAATGATCTTCAACTTCCTTGCTATCTTTTAAGTTGCTAAATCCATTTACAGAGTTCAAGTCTTGGTTATTATCTTTCAGTTTACTCTTACAATATGTTCGTTCTTTTGTTGCTGCTTTTGTATGCCTAATTTGGTTATGCTATATTCTTGCTTAACAATTTTAATCTCCACTTATTCCCCCGAACCTCCCAATTCATATTTTTATGTAGTAGAGAGCCTTCCTCCTCTAGTCTTATTTGTTTGCCTTCTTTTATGCAGTTACTGTAAGTGAAGTTCAGGCCTTATTTGAGATGTTCAAGACGATTAGCAGTACAGTGATTGATGATGGGCTGATAAGCAAGGTAGTTTCTATTTAACTAGTGAAATTTGTTTCAATGAGGCTTATGATTTCCTGTTGCATGATGTCAGATGAATGGTTCAAAGTAGACTATGTTTTCTCAATCTCTTACCATCAGCTGGTCAATAATAACGTTTTCCTCTTTTCCTGTCGAAAAAAGAAATCTTCCTTTCTCTCTCTTTTTTTTGATCGGTCAAAAAGGAAATCTTCCTCTCCCTCTTTTCCGAGTCGGCAGAAAAGAAAATCTTTTTTTTTTTTGATCGGTGGAAAAGGAAACTATCCTCTCTTTTTTTGTTGATCGGTGGAAAAGGAAATCTTCTCTTTTTTTTTTTGATCGGTGGAAAACGAAATCTTCTTCTCTTTTTTTCTCTTGATCGGTGGAAAAGTGAATTTCCTAATTAATCATGGATAATGTAATTTATTATAATGTTCCTACTTTTTTTTTGATTGGTGGAAATGGAGATCTTCCTAATTAATCATCCAAGGTAGGGGTAAGGTTGCGTACACTCTACCCTCCCTAGACCTCATTTTGTCGGATTACATCGGATATGTTGTTGTAGTGGAATTTGTTATGAAGGGGCTTTGAAACATCCAAAACAGCGTTGATTGTCTATTTGTGATTGTTTCTCGAATATGAGATGGAAAAGTTGTTCCCATGAGATATTTAGTAGAGTTTATTTGTCACAGAGCACACCTTATGTTCTTTTTTTAGTGTTAACATATTTGACTGAACCGCATTAAAGCCGATAATATGCCTCTTTTTTGCTGATATATGAACAAATGCTTTATTGATGTACAGGAAGAGTTTCAGTTGGCTTTATTCGAGAATAGAAAGAAAGAAGACCTTCTTGCAAATCGGGTATGGTATTTCATGATAGTGATTTGATATTTTGATAGAATACTTTGCTTAGAATGGATGCTTAATATGTATTTCTCGAGTAAACATATTGTAGAGGTTCTTATGTAATATTTTGTTGAAGTCTTAAAGAACACTTATTAGTAGTTCGCCAAAATGTGGATATTTAACATATGAAGTTCACTGAGTTGGCAAGTATGCTAATTTATCTCTTTAGGTGAAAAAACTACTAATTTTATTGCCTTGATGCGTGTGGGATATTAATTTCCCCTAGGAAATTTTTACTTGCAGATTTTTGATCTCTTTGATCTGAAGCAAAGAGGAGTCGTCGATTTTGAGGATTTTGTTTTGGCAATGAATGTTTTCCACCCAAATGCCTCCCAGGAAGATAAGCTCACTTGTAAGTAAAAGAATAAGATATATATCTCGGTATTTCGTAATTTCTTTAGTTAAATGCATTGCATGCAGACAGTCGCATGAAACTCCATTTTGTGCTATTGCAGTTTCATTTAAGCTGTATGATCTGGATGGCTCGGGGTATATTGAACGACAAGAGGTGCGTTATTTTTATGTATACTTTGTTTCTTTTTCATGTTATGTGTTTCTTGTTATGTTTGTTTTCATGTAACTGGCATCTTGTGTGCTTCCTTTGTACTTCTCCTGCTTGTGTTATTGTTCTTGTGATCACTTGATCAGTGGAAACTTGGTTTTGATTTCTTTCCAGACATTTACAACCATTCAGTTTTGACTCTCGTTATGTTTGTCCATTCGGAGTTTGCTTACATTATCTTAATTTTTTACGAGATATTAGCGAGTCATTCAAGAAATTTACAGAGGCTTTAATTATTTGTGGTTTTGGCAGGTTAAACAAATGTTGATTGCACTTTTACGCGAGTCTGAGATGAAGTTGGCTGACGAAACCATTGAGATAATACTTGATAAGGTAATCTTACCACATCCAATTTTTCAAGGTTCGACAATATTGTATTAGTTATTTCTTTTTGACAAGAGGCTCAAGATTATTGAAAGACTATAATAATTCACCCGCACCCGGTGTTTACACTAATAAATGCAAGAAATATGTCTTTCATTCACACATTTGATTAAGTGATACATGTTATCACTTTAACCGCTTAAATTAAATTGTCTGGTTTGATGTGAACATCGGGTGTTGGTACGTATTTACCGTTGGAGACCGATGCATATTGAGTTTGTTTTCAATATATAACTGAGAAATTGCATCATCAGTCTTTTAAGTTATTGACAACTTTGCATTAACACAACCTTTTTAGTTGCTGGTCATTTGCTGTCCTAACTATAGTCTCGACGAACTTCGAATAATTAGTGATTCTATTTCTATATGTAGACGTTTTCAGAGGCGGACTCGAATCAGGACGGAAAGATTGACAAATCGGAATGGCGAAGCTTTGTGGATCGAAATCCTTCATTACTAAAGATTATGACACTTCCATATCTAAGGTATAATACATACCCTTTGATCAGCGATACTCATTATAAACGACGAGTCAATCAGGTCACATTCATCTGTTGTAGCTTATGTTACTCGGATTCTTCAAAAATGCCGCGAGCATGTGTCAGATCCTCCAGAAGTAATGCATTTTTTGAGGATTTGCCACAAATGCCAAACCATTTTTGGGAAGTTCGAGCAAACATAGGTTGTATTATCTTTTAGGTGACCTGATAGTGCGAAAGTTTCTTTACGGTCAGTGTATACGAGTTATACTCGTTAAAAGATAATACGAGGAGTATATCGGCTAACGAGATTTACGTTTATAATTTGCAGGGATGTTACAACTACTTTTCCAAGTTTTGTATTTCATTCAGAAGTTGATGAAGGAGCTACTTGAGGAGTAGGGGAAAAGAATGGTGTAGTTCAGAATTTTAATTAGTTCTTCTCCTCCATATATTTCATTTGTTTATTTTCCCAAATATATTTTAAATGTATCTAATTTTATATTTTATTGGGGGAAAATGCAAACAATATATATATATACATATAAATATATATATCTAAAATTGGGTGAGGAGGTTTTGTTTAGCCCTCCCTTTTTGTAAATTGGTCAATTAATATATTTTTCTTAGATTCACTTGATTTACTGTTGTTTTGTTCTTTATAAAAAGTTAATTATATCCTTTGTGGAGAATTTTATGTTTTTCATAAAAGGTTTTCTGTTTTTTGATATACGTGATTATACTTCCCTTTTTTGGTTTGTGTGTAGCCACGTTATGGAGTTTGACTAATTTGAATTTGTTTGAAAAGTCTTGTTTCAAAGATAAATCACTATAGAATTGAAACTCGAAAGTCGAGACATTGATTTAGGATAAATCACTATAGAATTGAAACTCGAAAGTCGAGACATTGATTTAGGATGAGGATACAACTTTGTAACAGTACGTTTTACATTGGGATAAAATGTGTTTAATCTAAGACGATTTATTCTATATTCAAAATCAAATTCGAAACTTCTAAATAAAAGTGTAGGTAAACTTACCACGCAACTTTTGGTGGTTTATACTCTTCTAGTTAACCATGTGAGAAGAAAATCTCTTTGTTATATTACTAGCTTTTCGGATAAATTACTACAATTATAATCGGTAGTACAAGAAAAAAATTAATTGTCCACATCTATTTTACAATGTTATCTACTTAGAGCCTGTTTGGCTCAGCTTAAAAGCTGGTCAAACTGACTTAAAAGCTGATTTTTGACTTATTTAGCTGTTTGGCAATACTGAAAATAACTTATTTTAAGTTAAAAAAAAACTTATTTTAAGCCAAAAGTTAAAATCTGGGGTAGGGTTTTTTTTTTTGTTTAGCTTATAAGCTGTTTTAAGTTGACTACATTTTTATCTTTTTGCCCTTAATATTTTTATACAATCTCTAAATTACAACATAACCCTAACATCTCTTTCTTCCATTTTTCCCTTTTCACGTTTGACATAACAACTTCAGCACTTTTATCCAAACGCATAACTGCTTATTTTAAAAATAAGTTTCAGCACTTCTAAAAGTATTTTTTTAAAGCTGCTTTTATTAAGCCCATCCAAACGGGCTCTTAATTTTGTATAGCTAATACTATTAAAATAATGTGAAATTCTTTATTTTATGCCAAATAAATCGTGAATTAAAATATATGACTTAGCAATAAAGTGAAGCGACACAGTTAGAGTTTGATATTTATGAATTACAAACTTGTTATCAAATCAAGAGTTTCATTTTATTTTTTAAAAAAAATTAAAAATATTATGTTAGTTCTACCCCTTATGTAAAGATTTTATAGTTTCACTTGTGATGGCAAGTTAATCACCAATTTTTATCAAGTTATCAATTAATACTTATCATAGAAATTTTCTTGTGGTTATTAAATTAAACATTAATGCTTATTATAGAGATTTACCTATAATTACTTTGTTACAAATCTATATATATAAAGCTGAATCTCAGTTTGCTGATGTGGCATGCCTCAATGGCCAGTATTACTATTTATCAATTTTTCCATAATTTTCAAATTTTTTCATCTTTTTTCTATTAAAAATCTGTTTTAAAAAAAAATTCCCCTCATTATGAGCATTTAAAGCATTTAAAACATTTAATCCTTCCTTCCAAATGGTTATAAAGGAATGTATCTACCCTTTCATTTTTTCAATCAACCGTTACTAATTTTTAATTTGTACATGTAATGACTTTTAATATGTATTAATTTTTGAGTTATTATATGTTAATTAATTTTCTGTCTTTCCATAGTCTATGTTTTTGTGCTATATATATAGATCGGATTTCTTTTTTCTTTTTATGTCGTAACTTGCTTACTCTATTTTGCTTTTAATTAGATTGTTAATCTAGCATATACTTTTTTTTATGGTATTAATCTGATATAGATGGTTTGATGATAAGGATTTTTTTTTCCTTTTTATATTATAGCTTGCTTACTCATTTTGCTCCTAATTAGATTGTTAATCTGACATTCTTTTTCTTTTTTCAGTGTTGATCATTACTGATATGGATGATTTGATGATACGGAATAAAATTTGAAGAACGTGAAATGTAATATATTTCAAGAAAAGTTGCAAATTGATTAATCTGGATATAATTTTATTGACTAAAAAATATCTTATATAGATTGAGATTTCTTTTTTCTTTTTATGTTGTAACTTGCTTACTCTATTTTGCTTTTAATTTGATTGTTAATCTAGCATATTCTTTTTTTTTTTACGGTATTGATCTGATATAGATAATTTGATGATAAGAAATTTTTTCATCATTTTTATGTTGTAGCTTGTTTACTCAAGAAAAGTTGCAAATTGATTAATCTGGATATAATTTTATTGACTAAAAAATATCTTATATAGATTGGGATTTCTTTTTTCTTTTTATGTTGTAACTTGCTTACTCTATTTTGCTTTTAATTTGAATGTTAATCTGGCATATTTTTTTTTTTTACGTTATTGATCTGATATAGATAATTTGATGATAAGGAATTTTTTCATCATTTTTATGTTGTAGCTTGCTTACTCATTTGCTCCTAATTAGATTGTTAATCTGACATATTCTTCTTCTTTTTTCAGTGTTGATCATTACTGATATGGATGAATTAATGATAAGGAAAAAAATTTGAAGAACGTGAAATGCAATATATTTAAAGAAAAGTTGCGAATTGATTAATATGGGTATAATTCTTATTGACTAAAAAATATCTTATTACATATTTTTGTAGTACTAAATGTGTAGACCTGTTGAAATCTATATATATAAAATAAAGTGAAACATAGACGAATTGATGTCTTACTTTCTTGTAATATTGCCATTATAATTTATCTTTATTTTTACTTTTCATTTTTTTTCAATTTTAAATATATAATCAATCTATTAAATAAAAGGACTTATAATGGCTATGAATTTGTATATTAATATATGAGTAAATACATTTTAAATTAATTTTTTGTCTTTTCGTAGTCTATTATTCTGTGCTATACATAGATCAGATGTGTATACTTTCCTAATGTAGCTTTCTTAATTTATATACCTTGCTTTCAGTTGGATTGTTAGCATGCCATATTTTTTTTAGAGTTAGATTACACATAAAGACAATTTGATGATAAATTGTTAGAATTTACAAAATGTAGAATGTTATTAATTTCAAGAACATGACGAACTAATCAATTTGAATAATTTTTTTGTTGACAAAAAGGAATCTTGTTCCATGAATATTAGTTTTTTCTACACATTCTTTTTAAAACATTTTAAATTCTCAAATTACTTATGATTATAATTCGATGAATCATAAGGTCAAAAGAAATTAAGTAAGCAGGTTCAAATCAAGTTGATTGAAGGTTTTTTTATTGATTATCAAAAACTTTAAAATTGTTAAAGTATTGACAACTATCACATGTAAAAGGATTCAAAACTTTTCTTGAGAGGTGAAAAATTAAAGATGCCAAAGTTTGATTTTACAACACATGCAAAGAAGAAAAAGACTCTACTGAAAATCATTCAAATTTTAGTTAATTATCCGTCATATATTATTAATTACGATATCTTTTACCAATTTCTCTTCGAATGCTACTAATTTAGTATTACCAAATAATTACTTTCTTGGTGAAGTATAAATTAATTTCAGGTATTAACATTTTTCTCTTTTTAAGCTACAAACATTTGTCATATAACATTTTTTTAAAAAAATAAATAATTATATAAAGGATAAGGTACAGTAATACTCATTGACAAAATAGTAGATGAACAGACACCCACAAATTAGCCATATGATAAAATTATTAATTTGTAATGTTGTAATCAATAAAATATATTATTTGTGGAGATACTTATTTATTTTGAAAAGGAGCAGAGAAGTAACGGTAAAAAGAAGGATGCGAAAAATGAAGGTAAAGAAAAGACAAGGATTAATGCGTTGTTTCGTGTGAAAATTGTGAATTTTATAAAGAATAATTATTTCAAAGTTATTAATCGTTTAAATTTTTTTTGTGAGCACAAATAAAAGTTGTTTTTTAAATTATAAATAATTTAAAGTGAAAAGGTGAAACATATTTTTATTGATTTTTAAAATTTTAAAATTCAACTTCAAAGTGAATTTACTGAAAGATAAATTTTTTTACTTCCAACATCATTTTCTTTCAGAATTTAACTCTCAAGAAAATAATATTTCATGAACGAAATGGTAAAAGGACGATGGATAAAAAAAGTCAACAAAAAAAAGAGAGAAAAACAACTTAAAAATATAGAAAAAAAGGAAGATAAAAATTATATAGCAAAACCCATTAAAGAGATGCTGTGAAAAAAATCAAATATTATTGTTTACTTTCACATGCTTAAAAGTAGAGTAAATATATTTTTATGCCATTTGATGACATAAGGTAATATAAGGGATCAATCTTTCTTCAAATTATATCACACTTTCAAATGATACAATTTAGTGGAAAGCAAATATTAACAATCGATTAAATTAAAATTTGAATTTTAATAAGTGATAACTATATCAAAAATTATCATCGCGCAAAGCGTGGTTAAATTCACTAGTGAAATAAATATTTAAATGATTGATCAACCGCATGTCATGGTCAATTGAAATTCTTCATTCACAAAAAAAAAATTTAGATAAATAAATTAAATAAAAATATAACCATTGTTTTCCCTAAAACATCTCTTAACCATAAAAACTAATTATCATCCAAATTCTTCTTTCTCTACATTTGTTTTCTTCTTTCATTATCAAATGTGTTTAGCTTTGTTAATTTGACTCCACAATAATATTTTTTTGTGAGAAGAAACAGATCAAATTGATCTGTTTTCTTCTTCTTTTTTTTTTTTTTTTAAAAAAAACAATGACTTGGCCATTGCTTTTTCTCTTGTTTTCATCTTTTGCTTATTCTCATGCACAACTTACATTAGACTACTATGCTAAAACATGTCCACAATTTGATTCCATTGTGAGGGACATCTCTCAACAAAAACAAACGGAGTTCCCCGCCACGGCGGCCGCGACCCTCCGCGTATTTTTCCACGATTGTGCTGTCGATGGTTGTGATGCCTCCGTCCTTATAAAACCAACCGCGTTCAACAAATCCGAGCTCGACTACGACATCAACCATTCCCTCGCCGGTGACGCGTTTGACCTAATCACCCGTATCAAGACCGCGGTCGAGCTCGCTTGCCCGGGAGTCGTGTCGTGCGCGGACATATTAGCGACCGCCACCCGAAACCTCGTAGTTATAACCGGTGGGCCCCACTACAAAGTCCCGTTGGGCCGGAAGGACAGTCTAGTTTCCAACGTATCAAACGTGGAAGCACACCTGACGCGTGAGAACGCGACGGTTGACCTAATGATAAATAAATTCCAATCCATGGGGTTTAATGTCAAGGACATGGTTGTGTTGATTGGTGGTGGACATACAATTGGATTTGTTCATTGTAAGGAGTTTGCTCATAGGATTTTCCCAACTCCTGACCCTACAATGAATCCAATATTAGTTGAAAGATTGAGCAAAATGTGTGCAAATTATACTAATAACAGTGACATGTCAGCCTTCCTAGATGTTTTAAGTCCTGGTAATTTTGACAATGTGTTGTTCAAGAATTTGATGAAGGGCATTGGGGTGCTAGGTTCAGATCAATTATTATATAGTGACCCTAGGACAAAGCCATTTGTTGAACTATATGCTAATAATGCTATTGCATTTGCTAATGATTTTGCTCAAGCAATGGAGAAAGTAAGTGTATATCAAGTCAAGAGTGGTCAACAAGGGGAGGTGAGGAAGAGATGTGATTCTATTAATCATATTTGAAAGAAATTGACATAAATTTATATTTTATTTGATGGGAGGGTTTTTTTGGATTTTTGAATGATCCAAGAAGTAGTCTCTCCATCATGATGATGATTTATAGAATTTGTGTTTTTATAATATGATGATGAAATGATAATATTGGACAAGAATTTAATAGTACTTTATGATTATTTGATCAAATTGTTTTTGTTAGTTTGAAATTTTGTTCCATCATATTGTCGCAGGCTGTAATTAAAGTCATGTTGTTTAAATGTGATGTTCTATACATACAAACAACTCATTTTTTCCCTACAATTCACTATTCAAAGATCAAACCAACAACTCGTCCCAATTGTGTCGGTTGATAAGCCAAAACACCTCCATTTATATGTCACATCAGCATCAAATGCCCCGTTTAATTGTGTCGGTTGATGAGCCAAAACACCTCCATTTAAAGCATCAAATGCCCCGTTTAATTGTGTCGGTTGATAAGCCAAAACACCTCCATTTAAATGTCACATTAGCATCAAATGCCCAAAATACAATGGGAACAAGCTGAGGTATATGTTGACCTAAATCTCTTTACAAGGACCTTATCTTAACTTTTAACTACTAGAGCAAGATGCTACTATAGAGAACATATAATGCAACATAATATGTCCAAAACAAATGAGTTGAGAGGAAATAAGATTGGGTTGAATGTAGCTTTTCATCTTCGTAGCAAGAGAGTATCGAAGAAGTGAACAACATATTGAACATATTCTGCAAACTCAAAAAATCATTGTAAGACGAGATGGAAATGATAGTAACTTCCTCAGAAAAGATCGATTTCCTCAACAATATCTAAATGACTTAATCGAGTGCGTTCACAAACATCAAAATGGTCTTAAAATTGAAAAACATATCTGATCTCAAAATTCCATAGACTCGTCATAAGCAGATAAACAAAAAAAGGCTGATTGATGATTACTCTAACTCTCAGTTTGCTCCCTCAATCTTCGGATTGTGCTCCTTACTGTCACAGCACTTGCAGTGCTATCGAAAAAAAAGATGAATCAGTTACTTGCACGAAAAATAAGGGAAAATTGAAGACAAATATAGATGAGAGAATAAATTATTACTTCAATGTATAAGCACCGCCTGCTTTGACTTTGCCGCAATCTTTACAGCCCCAAATACCCACGGCTTTCCTCTTCACTGCGTACTGCTCATAATGACAAGTATATCTTCAGATCACATGTATAAAAGGCAAACCAACTAGTACACGGAAAGACATCCCATAGATGGTTAAATACAATTGCATATAGCTGCTAATTTATCCAAAAGACCAAAAAAAGAAAACATACCTTTCCACAGAACTCGCAGAAGTACTTGCTATGCTGGCTAACCTCCATTTTCTTAATCTGCTTTCGCAGACTGGCACCATAACGGGTACCTAAACATATATGAGATAATTAGTAACATAGCTTTGCTGGACAAAAAAAACATAACACATATTATGTAACTGCAGAAAGAGAAAAAAGTAATCTACATACAAATAATCAAGTGTAAAACGAAAAGTATAATATGTAGGAGTTCTAATCAAATAACCATTGGAACACAATGGGGATAATAAGATGGATGCAATCATTTGATATTCTTAACAAACCAGAACAGTTCTGCAATTCCTATGCAAGCTCTTTCTATTTGCTCAAAAAAGTCGTCAAAAAATTATCCCATTAAATTTTTCAGCAAGTAACATGTTCTAGTTCTAATGTAATCAAGAGTACATATAGAAGCAATTAATCAACCATATTCAACACAGCTCTATCTGTGTACTTGTGTATACAAATATACTGCATGGACAATGGAAAGGGGAACATAAAAAGAATAAGGAGCCATTACTTACCATATTTCCCAACTATTCCAGCCTTCTTGGTCCTCTTAGTCTGCAGGAAAAAAAAATAGTATGTTTTTTTAATGATTCATCTGAAAAAAAGATGCATCTTCATCATCCAAAGTCATCTATGATATAGGTCCACTGCAATGGTGGAATAAACAAGCACACCTCTACACAAAGATGTTGTCAATATCTCAATTGATCAATAACTCATAGCATAATTTCTCATCTAGGAACATTCAACCTCTTAATCCCAATCCATCAACGACCACTACCTTTCCTCGTAATGAAAATATTACAACCAGATGAGCTGAACAATTAACATATTTAGTTTTCTAAACACACTTTCATTCAAAATGTTCATGAACAAAGCAATGTTACACCAAAGAGTGACATAGTGATCAATGAAGCATGGATATCAGCTGTCACAACACCAATCCAGCTAAAGCTTGAAAACCTTAGTGGATCACTAAAGCTCTCAATCCAAAATCCATTAACGTCACTACCTTTCCTCATAATAAAAGTATTACAACCAGATGAACCCACAAACGAATTAACATATTTAATTTTCTGAAGACACTTTTTTTTTTCAAATTGTTCATGAACAGAGCAATGTGTTGCACTAAAGGGTGCGATATAGTGATCAATAAAGCATGAAATATCAGCTGTCACAACTTCAATCCTGCTAAGCTTACAAAAACATAGCTTATTCTCTCAATCCAAATCCATAAAAAGCAATACCTTTCTTAGTCATGAAAACATTACAACTAAATGAGCCTAGAGAACACTATCTAAACCAACAACAACAAACCCAATGTAATCCCATCTGCAGGGTCTAGAGGTAGAGTGTACACAAAACTCACCCCTGCCTAACTTGAGGGCTAGAGAGGCTGTTTTCGCTAGATACTCGGCTCACACTCAGCTCAAAGAACAACTAAAAAGGGCAGCCACAACAAACAAACAGACACAGCGACAAGATAGCTAAAGAACACAATCAAATGCACAAATTAACATTTCAGTTTACTAAAGACACTTTTTTAAAACAAATTGTTCGACGAAAAGACCAATATACTGCACCCAGAAGTATGGGATAGAAGCAAATAAAGCTGGAAATAGACCAAATCAACTGTCAAAACTCCATAACTCGCTAGCTCAAAAACCTAATCCGCCACTGCTATATCTTTTCATAGCCACATCTGAGACCAAAAAACAGCTCCAATTCCAAGGGAACAGTATGATAGATCCTTTTGACACTAAACAATAACAATTAATCAATATCAAACTTGACGAAAACAGAACCATTTTCTCACAAAATAAACAAAAATCAATCACCGAAAACACAAAATTATGAAGAAAAAACAAGAAGATTGAGCTGATATATGTATGAAGATTGAGAAGTTACCATTTTTGCTGAATCGGCTCTCGATGAAGGAAGGGCGTTAGTTAGCAGAGAAAACCCTAGATTCCATCGTTATACTTTAATTTATACAAATTTGGATCGGGTTGGGTTGGGATGCGGCCCAATTGAATGTATTCAGGCTGACCCAAATTAACATCAGGCCTGCCCTTTTTTCTTAAAAATATTTATGGGCCAACACATATGAAACACTGAGAAAATCATCTAATTTTTATTGAATAGATCCTAAACGTCTAAAAAAAAAAAGTTAAGGATCATGGTGAGGCTATATGTACGGCGCCCAACTTATTATAGAGAGTCTCGTAAATTTTTTTAAAAAAATCGATTGGAAGTCATTTCACCTTCATGGGCTAAACAAACATATGAAAAACTGAAAAATCGTCTGATTCACGTTAAGTGGCTCCAAAATTTCCAAAAATGTCGTGAATTATGGTGAGGTTGTACGTACTGATCTCTCAACCCATTACAGAGGGTTTTGTAAAAAAAAAAATTCCAAATAAATCGACCAGAAGTCATATTAATAAAATGTTAATGGGGGCTAACACACGAAAAATTGAAATCTCCTAATTCTTGTTATACGGCTCTAAATGTCTGAAAATTTTGTAGATCATGGTGAGTCTATATGTACATGTCATTGAACTTTCAGAAAAAAATCATTTCCGTCATCAATTAAAAATTTGGCTCACCTATGTCATTTACGTTTGAAAAAAGACTCATCCATATCATTATTTGTTAACTGTATTCTTGACTTCCTCGAGGGCAAGGTTCTTTTCCGAAGAAGGGAATATTGTTGTGAACCATATTGGGCCAAAGGGTATGTTTTGCGGTACGATAGGATTGGGCCTAGACCAATAGTGGCGAAGTAGTCCAACATTGACCTAAGTGACTATGATTGAAATTCGAATCGATAAATAATAACTTAAGAGATCGAGCAAAGTAAGTTATGCATATTGAAATTATTAGGTTTGCAACATGTGGAGAAGCACTAAAATTAATCAACCAATAGTACTCGGGAGTCACATCGAGTCCGGTGTATTAAAGCTTCTATTATGAGTGTGTTTGGTATGGAGGAAAATGTTTTCCATGGAAAATGTTTTTCTAGAAAATGTTTTCCTGGAAAATAAGTAGATTTTGGACTTATTTTCTCATGTTTGGTTGGTGAGTAGAAAATATTTTCCGGAAATGATTTTTAGTGTTTGATTTATTAATGAAATTTGTTTTTGAGAGACATCTTTTAATTTTACTTAAGTAAAAAATAATTTATGACATTGAAAATATTTTTTAAAATCAAAATTATTATTATTTTGGGGTGGTGGTGGTGGTGGTGGTGGGGGTGGGGGTA
>NC_028644.1:1874156-1891229 GCF_001406875.1 Solanum pennellii | reverse complement strand
CCGGTGGGGGGAAGGTCAAGGATCATGTGAAAAAATAAAAATTTTGAAATTGAAAATATTTTTTTAAATTGATGCTTTTCCAAAAAAAAAATGTAATTTGAAATTGGAGGAGAGCTATGGAAAATGTTTTCCTTAATTTTTGAAGGGAAGTCATTTTCCTTAATTTTGAGGAAAATGAGTTGATTTGGAAAACATTTTCCAAAACTTTTGTCCCAACCAAACATGGGAAAATTGGAAAACATTTTCTGGAAAATATTTTCCTTCATACCAAACACACTCTATGTGTAAAATTTGAGAAAAAATCAATTAAAAAAAAAAGAAATTTACGTTATCTTATCCTGTATTTTTGTTAGAGTTGTCTCCACAACTCTTACATAAATGCGTGGCAAAATTGCATATTATAGACTACATTAGAAGGACTATTATAGTTTATTTTAATATCACAATAAAAGTAAGAAGAAATATGATTAAATATATATATATATGTACATAATAAGTAAGAAGAAATATGATTAATATATATATATATATATATGTACATAATACTCAACAGTAGGAGATTTTTTTTCTACAATATTAAATGTGGAAAGGCAAAATTTATTATTATTTTGTACAAAGAAAAGAATATACTCATTTGAGTCCTATAGTTGCAGAAATAACAAATAGTTTTCAAACTATAATATAGATTTTAGCATTTATTCTCATCTTTATATGCTATATACTCTATAGGAGTGACTATATATTTTACATGTTACATTTTATAATCGAGAAATCTATAAATTTCAGTTGGCTGACATATGTTGCACTCTTACCACTGAACCAAATCCCCGAGGCCAAATGAACCTCTCTACACAACTGCAACCTCTGTAGTTCTCTTAGCATGACTCTGTTTGACAAATCTAACATACAAGTCCGTTCTACTCGAATCGCATTCTGAAAGCCTCGTGTTACCTCCTTCCGACATGTTCTTCACAAACTCAACGAGATTTCTCCAATTCTCGGGCTCGAACAACCTTTTGTTCAATCTCAAGTATGTAAATGCACTCAATCCATTTCCAGAGTCTGCTCTGCTTGCGCTTAAAACTTGTGCATATCCTCCTCCATCGTACCTCTCTAACGCGTTTTCTCCAGCTAATTCTACTCCAACATTTCTAGTCGCGTTTTTCACTTGTCTAACCAAACCTTCTGGTGAACAATTCGCGCTGTGTGGCTGCTCCCCGTCCCTCATTTCCATACATGTAAAGTTAAAAACAACCCCACGTTTCGCGAACATACGTGCTATTGGTAGGTAACCATCTTTGTTCCTTGTGTTATAGTACCCTGCTGTTAACTCTGCTGCATGTGATCTTGTGTTATAATGCCAATGAATTCCAGCTACTTTGCCTGATAATTTACAACCTGTTCCTTTGAATATGCCTTGTGCTGATGCTAGGATATTGTCACCATGTTCTAATAACTTTCTTGAATACCATTCTAGGAAAAATTGTCCATATTCACTATTCCATGTACCATCCTTTTTGAAAAAACCAGTTTCCAGAGGAAACTGGTTGTACTGACCAGAATCGTGGGGCCCACCTCGGCCCCACGATTCGTTTCCCATTGCATGTGCTGATGCTGCTAGTGAAGCCTTCATGTACTGTTTATAATATCAACAAAAGATAAAATGGTTAGTTTTTTTTTAATGTTTCATTTCGTGGAAGTCTCTTGCTAGGGGTCAACTGAATTCCCTTCGTCTGAAATTGTATATACGATAAAAATACAGTAAAAACGACTTTTTTTTGTGCTAGTTGAATCGATCACCTTGACATAAGAGAAAGATTTTAGTGTAGTGACAAAAAGTGGCTTCGACACCATTTAAGCTATGCTGCTCAGACTCTCCAAAAATTTGTTATCACGCCTATGTTAGATCTTTCAAAAATGCATAACTTTTGGAGAACCAGACATATGCCTATTGATATTTCTGAAGTGTTGAGACAACATAGGTTTTACTTATGTATGCATTTTTTAAATTCTTTTCGTTAGAATTCCAGGCTCCGCGGCTATTTCAAAATGTAGAAGGAAAAAAAAGTAAGGCTTTACCTTATCATAGCATTGAAATTCACCAATACCAGGAAATCTCCAAGTACCATTGCTTTCTGGATAAGATGGATATCTTAGTTCACCACAAGGACCCATCCCCACTTGTATTTCCTGTGGAAAAAGAAAAATAAATAAAATTCAAATTCAATTTTTTCTCTTTTATTTTAGCTAGGAAAATTGTGGTCCTCTTTAAAAAAAAATAAAAAATTAGTAGTCCATTATTTTGTATTTGGTTTAACCAAACAAGTCTAGTGGCCATCACTTGATATTGATCTTTCACTTGTTTTCTTTACCAATTTAGGGTAACATGTTTTCCTCTTCCAAGTGTTCTCCATATTTAAGTCATATAAATTGCTAATATAAAGAATATTTGTATCATTGGCATAATTCAACATGTTATAACCGGTTATTAGGGTTAGTTCGCTTGATACAAGACTCGAAACTGTGACCTGAGACACATAAATCGCCGTTTTAAGTGATATGATTTTGTAAATATTTTTCATATCGTCAGTGTATAGGACTTAAATTTCGTATAGAAGAATTAAAAGACTTACCACTATAACATCACCTAAGTAATTCTTGAATTTTTCTCTAAAACTTGTCATGTAATCAGTGTAGACTTGAATTGGTGTTCTTCCTCTAAGTACTGGTAATTGATCACAACCTAAAGAAATGTACTCAGGATTTCTCCTGCCTGATCTATCTGTATACACAATATCTGGATTTTTGCTAATTTCTTCAAGTACCCATGGAGGTAGAGGGATGCTGCAAAAATCAATTCAAAATTTTAAGATTAATCATTAGTGGCGGAGCAACACAGATCGAAGGGTGGTTAGTTGAACACTCTTTCTCAATTTTTCTTACTAGTATATAGTGTATATTACTTGTTTCAAGTTTGACCTAATAGACTAAAGAGAGGTCAGTTGAATATATCATTTGCCAGAAAAACTTGCTTGTATACAGAAAAGTATACTGTGTACACCAATCTTACTTTTTTTTTTACATATATAGAAAAGTAAATTGTGTATACTGGTCTTACCTTTTACATACGTAGAAAAGTATATTGTGTATATTGATCTTACTTTTTTATATATATATGTTAAATCTCAAACATTTTTAACGAAATTTCTGACTTCACTACTACACATCATAAAAAAGAAAAACTTTGAACAACTATTGTAGATTATATGAAAAGTATACATTTTGAGATTTGGGAGGATGTTTGCAATAGTAGGATAGGTATAATTATATCAACAATTTCTAAAAGAAAACTAATTGTTGCATATTGGAAATAGAACAAAAAAACAATAAATATTGGTAAAAGAGAATTTGAGAAATAATGGTATATATTGAATATATTAGTTTCAAGAAAATACAAACAAAAAATTACTAAGTATTTGAACTCTAGAAAATCAAGAATCATTATTTTCTTTTTTTTTTTTAATTTCAATTCCACTATTACTATTCAAGAAGGTATATGGTCATTAATGACTCATTCAAGCAATAGATAAAGGGGTAATATAGTCAAATAGTACCTAGTATGATTGATTGATGCTATCAAATTATTTTCTTAACAGGTGTATCAGAACGTTAAAACAATAGATAAAAATAATAAAGAAAGTTATGATTAATTGATTTTTCAAATTATTTTCTTAACAGGTGTATCAAAACGTTAAAACGATAGATAAAAATGATAAAAGAGGTTTAAAATACCTGCAGGAATCTCCGACGTTACCACCACACTGATGAAAAGACATGACAACTTGAAGCTTCAATCCATTTGCTTGAACCATCTTCACAAGTTCATCATATCCTTCCCAATTATACTTCAAAGGT
This sequence comes from Solanum pennellii, assembly GCF_001406875.1. NCBI lineage: Eukaryota > Viridiplantae > Streptophyta > Magnoliopsida > Solanales > Solanaceae > Solanum > Solanum pennellii. The sequence goes on along the minus strand of NC_028644.1, from coordinate 1,887,314 downwards.
CCATCTTTTTCAACCAAACCCCACCAACAATCAACCATTACCCCTTCAACTCCAGCACCTTTTAATGCCATCAAACTAGCATTCATAGCTCTTGGCTTGTTCATATTGCCACCAATTGATGTAGTGTCAAGTGGTAACATCACAAAAACAGGCACTTTTGTACTACTATTGTTGCTATGAGTAGTACCACTTGTAAGCATATGGAATTTCTCTTTTTCTTCCATATTGGGATTCAAGAATTGAACTTCTTGATTGGAACTTTTTGCTTTGAGATTGTATGATGGTGTATTGATTTTAGCAAAGCAAATCATGCTTGAGATATCATCATGTGTTCTATAATTTTTTCTTTCTTTTTTATTGATAAAAGAAGTTGAAGAACAAGGTGTTAAAGCCATTTTTTTTTGTGTTTTTGTTGTAAATTGAAGTTTGAAAAATAGAAGAGGTAGGGATTAATGAAGGTTTTGGATGTATATTTATAAAGGGGGATCAAATATATGATGTATGGATGAGGAAAGTTTTAAAAAATTTATTTTCAAGAAATTAATAAGGGAGAAAAGTGTAAAAGTTCAAGACAGGTCAGCATACATACCTTTTTCATGGAGAAAAGTTTAATAAAATGACACATATAAAACACATTTATATTTTTAACTTTAGTTATGATTTTTTTAACCAAGTCAAGAATATAAAATATGTTGTGGGAAAAGATTGTCAATTAATATTTGAATTTCTTCGATTTTGGAGGTTATATCGCTGATAAATATAGCGAGATTCATTCATTTTTGATTAAATGCTTAAGTTTAAGTATTTTATCTTTGATAGGCCTATTTGCACAAATTCTACTTAACTTGCAATTCTAGTGTATATATTGTGTTACACTAAAATCTATCTTTATGTCTATTTTGGTTAAATATGAGTGAATCGTTTTATCTGCTCGTATTTTCGATCTCATATTATAAACTAATTTTTAGAATTTAAGAAATAGTTTTCTCCAACGGCATTTAAAATATTATATTTTCCCATGTTATAGATATTCTTACAGAATATTCTTAATTGGATAGAAAAAAAAATTGAATAAGTGATTTTTTTAATATTTTCAACTATAATTTTCTAGCCATGTTTGTGTGATAACCAATGGGTGGCTTGCTATTGCCACAATTGAGCAAACCCTACAAGAAATAAGCACATTCTTCTTGTCATGTACTTGAATAAAGTCTAGCTCTTCATTTACATTTGTGGATGAAAATAAATCTTGAATTTCCCAATTTGTATAAATTCATAATTTTTTAAAGATAAGTATGAAATATGAAGGGTTCTAAAAAGAAGTTGAGTTTGTGGGTATAATTAAAAGTCTTTGCTTTACTTTTCTTCAACTAACACTTTTTCCTCAAGAAATCATTACAAGTCACTCATATTGATCCAACTTTACACATTTGTTGTATGTGTTTTGCAAGTAATAACAGAATGTATCATTCATTTGATGAGCTGGTTGAAAATAGATAATAAATAATAAGTGATGAAATATGTGATTAAATTGAAGTGGTGAAATTGATAATCAAATATCTAATTCGAGATTAAAAATCGAAAATACTCAGCTCACTTCTCATTTAAGCATCAACTTTTGTTATTTTTTTCTTCATGTTTATGTGATAACAATGTAATCATACATATCACTTAAATTAAAGTAAGAATGCATATTGCTTAATCATAATTTAGGAGTAAACCTTATATATGAACCACATAATGCATATGCAAGATTTTGTGCTAGCATTGTTAATTTGAATTGTCAAGCACAATGATTTAATAAGGAAAAATGATTTAAAAGTGTCATACAGGTTTTTCATTTTAAAAAAAAGGGACAAATGAGCCTTTTTTATTTTTTTATTTTTAATATTAATAGAAGGATGAAACTAAGAACATCTTCGTAGTTGTCTGGACAACTATTGAAATTGTCTGTACAGCTACTAAAGTTGTTTGGACAACTATTGAGATTGTCGCACAACTACGACAATTATTGGATTAAAGTGTAAAAGTTAAAAAGTTTGAAACTATTTAAAAAAATATCTTTTAACTTAATTTACACTATTTTTAACTTTTACCTAATTTTTAAAATTTGAAAGACTCCTGCTTAATTGGATAACTTACTCGTCCCTTTTAATAGACCTTCCCGACTTATAACCTATTACATATCTCAAATTCAAAATCATTAGCTACACAAATTTCTTGAGGTTGGCAAAAATATGGATTTGCACTTTTAACTTTGCATACAACTTTTTGAAGACTATAATGAAAAGGATGCTTTTCAAGCAACTAGAATTTTTGCACTAAATTGGACCACGAAGTGGTTGAAAAGTTTGTAATAATTAAATGATATACTATCATTTAACTTTGAGTCTAAATTTTGAAATTTGATTGGCTGTGAGTGTTCACACGTGTTTGTTCCACTAACACTTGCAATATATTTGGTATGATTTATTTCCATATTTGTTTGAAATTAGGTTGAATCTATTGGTATCCCCTTAAATTTGGCGTTAATTTTCACTTAGATATTCTAACTATGCTTTGCTCATTTTAGACACTTCATATTGAGTTCTGCTGTGTCATTTTGACACTTTTTGCTGACTTGACATATTGTGTGTGATGCACCCATTTTGAGCGCGTGAGGAGTTCTTTTTTAGTTTTTTTTGAATTTTTTTCCTTCTTCTTCTTCACTTTTTAGCCCTACTAGTTATTTTCACCTCCCCCATGAAAATTCATAATAAAAAACCTTACAAAATATGAAAAAATAAAATAAAAACTATCACACTAATTTTAAAAATGTTTATAAGAACAAAATTTTTTAAAATCATCACACTAAAATTTGAAAAGATTTTTTAGAACAAGACACACTTTTTTCTCAAAAAAGTTAGAAGAAAGTCATATGTAATTTTCAAAATCAATAAAAAAAACCCGTAAAATCTAATGATTTTTTTAAAAAAATTGGAAGAAGAACAAAAAAAGAAGTTGTAGAGTTGGGGAGGAAAAAGGGACGTAAGACAGATGGGGTAGGGATAGGGGTAGGGGTAGGGGTGGGGTGATATAAGGTGGGATGGGATGGTAGAAAATAAGTAGTTTTATTTATTTATTTTTGCTGAAAAATAGTTGTTTTTTAATAATTTATTTTAAAATTATTATTTTTACATTCAAATGTCACATGTCAACTTTTAATTAGTCATCATGTCATGTCATCCGCAAATGTGTTACACACACTTTGTAATTTTAGCTAATTGTCAAAAAGGTGTCAAAATGACATAGTGGATCCCTACTTGAGGTGTTTAAAATGAACAAAGCCTACTTAAGGTGTCTAAGTGAAATTTGGTGCAAAATTTTAAGGGGCTGCCGATGGGCTCAACCTTGAAATTATAATGCAAAGTTTATAATGCTAAGATTTATAAGCCTCAATTATGTAGTGATTTATATTTTGTCTGTTCATTGCATTGAGAAGGGATAAAAAAATGACCGAGTTGATACAGTACGTGATATTTTATGAGAGAAATTAAAGATTAATTTTTTTGATTAACATCTTTTTAGTTAAACGCTTGAGTTTATAGCATCAAACTTATCTAGTGCGATTTGCATTTGTAATCTATTACATGTGAGCAAATTTATATATCCAATTAGGCAATTATGCATGAAAAATCGTGATCGCAAATTTATGATAGTAAAAAAAAGTATGTATAAATATACATTTGTATGGGTGTTGAAAAAAGGCTTGCACTTAGATTAGATTTTAGCTTGTTTTATTGAGATATAAGTAATCTTTTGATTGTTGTATTTAACAATAAGAAAAACAAAATCAAGGCGAAATATAATTAAGCGATAGTAATATTTTTTAACCAAACAATATAAATAAGTAAACGAATCAAAAAGAATATCGCAAAATAACTGAAAGTTAAATGTTTTATTAGTCCATAATATAATAAGAATTTCAAGTTCTTTTCCTTATTCGATTTCCATATTTAATTCATCCTATTGTTCTTTCTTATTTTCTGAAAATTCTAAAAATCTATTGGTTTTATTTTCTTAATTTTTCCATATACTAACTCTTGGGGGTATGAAACATAAAGAAATATCTATGAAGGGACATATATGATTATATCATTTGATTATAATTAAAATATTTTATGCATTAATTAGGAGAAGAATATATTTAATTTGAGATTTGGATAATGCATATATATATATCAAAAGCCAAGGGACCCCAAATGTCATCAATTAAGAAAACAAAATACAGTCAGATTTTTTTGTATTTTATGTTTTTTTCTTTCATCAAAAGAAGTGACAAGAAAAATCCATTTAGGATGAAGTTAAATATCAAGTGGTATCATCAACATCCTTTCAAAATGTTTAAGTGGTTGTGAATCATTGCTCCTTTGAATTAACGGGTCTAAAATGAACAACTCGTAATTTAAATTTAAAAGAATTGATTTATAATTTGAATTTAAACGTACTAGAATGAAATGAAGTTATTAAATAAGTATGTCAAAATAAAATTAAGTTATCAAGTAAACAAGTTAATGACATTTTTTCTTTTTTTCACCATCGCGAAATAAATAGAGAAAAAAAAACCAAAAATCACTTTTAACCTTATAAGTATGAAAATAGTCATTATATATTTGGAAAATCTATAATTTTAAAATACTAACTATTTTTCAAAAAACATGACTGAAAAATGATCAACAAATGCTATTCTTACCGGATATAATTTAAAGATCAAACACGATTTTTCTTGATTTTGAGTTTTTATTTTGATTTTCAAAAAAGAAAAACCTAATCAAGAAGAGTAAAAATAAAATAAATGATTTCAAAGAAAGAAATACACCACTTTTTCTAATCCAATTTTTCATTTTTCTTATTTTCTTTTACTCCACGATCATGAAATAAAAGGAAAAATTCACAAATAGCCACTTTTACTATTATATAGTTTCAAAACTCACGAGTGAAGCTTTAGAAAAAGTTCTTTTATCCACTATCATGAGATAAAAGAGAGAAATTTCTCGAATAACCATTTATAACTTTCGTTGTTAAATAAAAAAACCATTGTCGTGGCTAATGAGTTGTCTTCGTGGGATCTCAGTAATCTCTTTTGCGATGTCTAAAACATGTCAGACCTGATCAACTTGAGAAACTTATTATGGGAGATGAGTTTTGATTCACGAATCAAATATCTATTTTTACATGATAAAGTTCAACGATCCAACATGATTGAGGTTCTTTCGTCTTACGGATGATAATGACGAGGATTTTACTCGGTGATGAAGATGCCACGAGTCGAGATGAGGAGTTGGGCCTAAAATTGGGCTTTCTATTTGGGCCACTAACAAAGAAAAACCTCAACACTTGAGGTTCTAATGGATCTACACAATGGGCAAGATTGGGCCACAACATCACATTCTATACAAAGACACAAATGCCTACAAGGCAAAAGCACAACTGAAGCGAACCGTTTTCTACAACCCTTGCAACTCGGCCGGCCGGTCGACTCAACAACCCGGTCCGGATCAACGTAAACCGACTCAGCATCCTCCGCCTCTCCGCCGCCGTCTCCCTCCACCGTACTCATTCCACCGCCGTTCACCATCGCCTGCTGTAGCTGAGCTTGCAGCGTCGCCGCCGTTACTTCCTGTTCACAAGCCTTTACTTGCCACGCACGCGCCTCAGCGATCAGCTGCGATGCACGCGCTTCCAGCTCAGTATTCCGCCTCCCTGCTTTCTCCACCTCCGTCTCCTTCTCTTTCAGCATCCTCGCCGTTGATTCCTCCATTGCTCCGATCAGCGCATGATAGTGACGCTTCCTTTTATCCTCTAACGTACGCCTCAATTGTTCTCCCTATTCCCATACATTTTCATTAATTTACTTATCGGATACTCCGCGAGCCTCGATGCAACAGTAAAATTAAAAAAATTTCAAATCATTACCTGGAGTTGGAGGAAATGATCAATTTCATGATGTTGTTGTTTGCTATGAGAGGCGAGAAAATCGTTTGATGATTCATGATGCAGAGATAGATGAGAAACGGAATGTTGTTGTTGATGCAATTGATCTCCGAAAGCTAATTGAAGCCCAGTAGATACAATATTTATCTGCGATGAATTGTTATTGTGAAATTGAGTAAGATTGATAAGTTGATGTTGAGATTGGATCGACATTAATGGATTCTCTGTTGCTAAGGTATGTTCTCTTCCTCTTTTTCGCGAATTCGCCTCAACTGCCATTGCAACAAACATAGAAGAAAACAGAGATTGAATCAACCTATAATAAAATTCTGAGTGGAAAGTGATTAAGGAAAGTTCAAATTAGTTAGATCAGTTGAAATGCGCGAAAAACAGAGTAATTTTTTTTTTTACCTCTTGGATTGAACATTTGAGTAGGATTAAGAAATGATTCTTCACCAAAAACTCCACTTTGTTGTTGTTGTTGTTGTTGAGTTTGTAATTGTAGTCGATGAATAATTGTTACCAATTTGGCTCTTTCCTTCTTGTACACTTCTATTTAGAAATAGAACATTTGATGGGTATTGAGCTTCAACTGCCATCTTTTTTTTTATTTGAATGAATTAACAAAAGAAAACGATTCGATTTACCCCTCAACTTTGTGATTTTGAGTTGATATATCTCTCGTTATTGAAGTAGCTCATATATATACTCTTCAGTCTAGCAAACGTTATAATTTAAAATTGATATATTTCTTATTGAAAAATGACTCACGTGTACCTTTGAACTTCGAAAAGTTTATAAGAATTTCGATTGGTGGAGGAAATGAAGATAGAAAGAGAAAGGAGAAAAGGTTGACAATAAAGGCTAATACATAAACAACATGAAAGAGAAGAAGATGCCATAATAAACCATTTGAGAATTCTTCAATGACCCTTCAAAATTCAAAAATAATTTCGAATCATGTATTACTGACCTTTAGAAATTTCTCGATTATTTTGAAAAAATTATATATTTGCGAAAGAATGAGACACAAGAATGAATGAGAAGTAAGATAATTTGATTTTTGAGAGGGGATAGATAGAGCTTAAGTTGAAAAAAAAAATGAATCTTTACTTTATAACACCTTTTTTTTAAAAAAAAATAATTCAAAGGGAGAGAGATATATGATTTAAGGGAATCAGTCCAAAGAGAGAAAGAGAGGGGTAGCCCCATATTTTGATTTTTTTTTGTTCTTTTGATTCGTTAAGTCAGATTCAGAATTTAAATTTAAATTTTTTTAAATTTATTGCGATTAGAATCTGTCTTTATATGAACATTTCTGCTAATGAAATGGTAAAATTTTATAGTTTTGACCTTTGATCATGTATATGTTTTAAAATTTTCTCTTAATATGCGTAAATAATTTTAAATTTTAAATTAAATATGCTTAGTGATATACGATAAGAACTTAAATTGTTTGTTTTGTTTTACCAATTCAGAGTTAAAACTTTTTAACTATTCTAAAAATAGTAATTTAGAAACCAATCTTTTAATAATCAAAATATACTCTTGGTCAAATCTCACCACATCCCCACACTAGTTTATGGATGATGGTGAAGGTTCACGTGGATCTAATGAATAAACATTTTGAACCTTTTTTTAAAATAAAAAGATAAAAAATTCATCATGGAATATTATCTTGATATTTTTTTTAAAACTTGCAAGTCATATTATTGGCTTAACAAATTATGTTATCCATAATATGAGTTATAATGAAATAATTCAAAATTTCATCATTCTTAATCAGAAAGTTTTGAATTTGAATTTCTATAAATTAAAAAATATGCAAGTGTCGCTCTTCAAACATAATCATGTTTTATATGAATTCAAATTTAATCAAATTTCAATATAAAATATCGAAAAAATAATTAGTCATGTGGCAAACTGATCAGCAAGACACTCCTCATAATCATCTGCCACATGTGTTGCTGTAATATATACTCCCACCATTTCAATTGTTAAGATATTTCACAGTTTTTTAAGAAAAAAAATAAGACATAAATTAAATATAATTCTTTATTTTATCTTTTATTAATTGTTGTTAAATTAATAATTATAATAATTAATAATTAATTAATAATTAATTACATTATTAACTAATGAAAGGTAAAATTGAATGAACATTATGAGAATAGTCTTGAAAATTGAACAATCAAGTTAATTTGAAAAAATAGAAAATGTCTAAACAATTCAATTAATTTGAAATGAATGAAATATTGAGTATAGAATAAGAGTTTTAACTCAAATATGTCATAATGTGACTCGATATAAAGTTTAAAAACTTTTTAAAAAAATTTAAATTTTATAATCTTAAATTAAAGAGATATTAATATTTCTTATTAGTCGAAATTAAAAAGTTCTACCCTTCTAAGCTCTAATCGTAAATTATTTATAGTCCTTATTGACGTAGACTTAACGTATAACAAATGTTTATAAATTAGTATGCTTATGGAGTATATAATAATTATATATTACTTGTACACTAAATATCGACTAAATTAATAATAATAAGATAACTTTTTCCTTATTGTGAATATTACTACCTTAATTGGGAGTGTATGACATATCAAACTTTTTATTATACGGAGCGTACCGTTTTTTAATCGAGTTTCTCACATCAAAAATGTTTATTATAATTAACATTTTCTATATAATTTATGAGTTATTATATAAAAATAAATTTATCTGATGCACATCTAAAGAATAGTGGTTTCAATTTTTTTTTTTAAATTGAGTTTTTCATATCAAATTTATTTAATATAATTTACATTATTTTCTATATAATTTGTGAGTAAGTACATAAAAATAAAGTCATATGATGCGCATCTAAAAAATAGTGATTGTGGATTCTTTTTAATCGAGTTCCTCATATCAGATTTGTTTAGTATAATTTATATTTTCTATGTAATTTGTGAGTACTACCTAAAAACGAATGTATCTTATGCACATCTAAACAATAGCAATTGCGATTTTTTTTTTAATTGAGTTCCTCTCATCAAATTTGTTTAGTATAATTTACATTTTCTGTGTAATTTATGAGTAACTACATGAAAACGAAAACGAACTTATCTAATGCACATCCAAAGAATAGTAATTGTCAGATTTTTTAAAATCGAGTTTCTCACATTAAATTTGTTCAGTATAAATTACACTTTCTATGTAACTTGTGAGTTACTATACAAAAACGAATTTACATACTTGATGCACATTTAAAGAATAACGAAGCTTGGTAGCATATTTTATCGAAAAAAGAATATTTTTTAACGGGAGTCTCATCTAGATGGCTGGTTCAATAGCTTACGAGAACTCAAATTGACGGGTGATGAGATAGCATACTCGTATGATTGATTTAAAGTCGGCCACCGATAGATAGCGATTTTTCCTCTATGTTCTAAGAAAAATAGAAGTATATTATTTATTAGGATGAAAATGATGTTTCTAGATTTTTGAAGATTCTCAACCAGGCCAAACAAATTGACAATTTAGACATATTAATTACTAACATTATAATTAACTTAAACTAAGTATTCACACTTTAGATAATTTGAGGTGACCAAATCAATCTTTATTGATAATGTTTATAAAATTACCTTTAAATTTTGTCTAATTTTTAAACGTCAATTGCATGCACGTCAAAATTTTCCATCCATTTTAAAGTAAGTAGGGCCTATTCATATTTCATTTGTCATTTATATCATTGCAAAATAAATTAGTTCAAAACATGTTGGTTGTAATACTAATGTAGCACTTCAAAAAAAAATATATATTATGTGGTCCTTCATTATATAATTTTTTTAAAATAAATTATTTTTCACACAATATCCGATATTCATTTTATAACCCTTACAATTTATTGAAAGAAAGAAGTGTTGCCAATGAAATCAAGTGTTAGCAATTCCCATTTTTTTTAAATTAATTGATCGATTTATTCTGAATTCGATATTTTTATATAGATTTATTTATTTATTTATTATTATGAAAATTGATCATATTACTTTTATTTTTGCGGTTTCAATACATGAATAAAGAAACTTGGGGCACGTTTTCTAAATCGTCGATCTGATATCAAATATAGTCTTAACGTCTAACTAAGATATTTTGTATATCTTATGTCCAAATCGATACCTCTGATTAAAAATAGAAAAAATACTATCTTTCCGATCGCAACCCTAACTAGTCTTCCAACAACTAATTATCAATTTTGGACTTTGTATTATTTTGTTTAATTAGTTTCTTGACATATAGCACACCTAACCATCTACCCCCAACAATCTACCCACTATAGTACCTAGGCCTTTCTTTGCACCTAAAGCACATCTCAATCTAAACTCGAAACAAAAAAATTAACGACAAATAAATTTTATAATACAAAATATAAAAAAATGATCGTTAATTTTAACTAGTGATGAATTTGTGATAGTTTTTTTTAAAAGTCTTTAGTTATGAACGACAATATTTATGACAAGAAAAATCTAATTTCATGTTAATTGTTACATGTGATTCTATTATTTCTTTTCAATTGATTTCAACAAAAGATAACTCATTTTCTAAACTTTGAAAGTATAAATTTAAAACTTATTAATTCTTACTCTTAATGAGAAGTTTTTATATCCACAAAAATATAACGACTCAAGATCATAATGAATTATAAAAGTTTTATAGTCACATAAATATTATAACATCTTTAATTAAGAATTTAAGATCATATGTTTTAAAATTCTTATTTTCTTTTAATTTTGTATTTAATCTAATAAGTTCACATAAATTAAAATAGATTCAACGATAAGATTTAGGTAATGGTGCTTAAAGATTTTTAGTGGGAAGAAAAATAGAAAGTAGGCCAATTAATTAAACAAATTTTAGGTACAAGATCCATCAAATTAAGGAGAAAGCAATCAAAGAAAAATATGGCTATCTTTTGATTGAAAAATCAAAAGTATAGATGGAAATGGTGCAACAACCATTTTTTTTAAATCTTAATCAATTATAATGATGAAAGTAGAAGAAACATGTTTTTGTTTTTCTCGATTATCGTATTATTCGTTGTGACTATATTATTGTCTTTTGTCAGCTTAATTATCATATTATCTGTTGTGGCCGGTTACTGTGTCTCTTATTAATTTCAATATTTGTTTCTTCATTGTTAGTATTTATTTTTCATACATGATTTTTAATGTTTTTCTTCACTACTCCATCGTCCTCATAAGGTGGAGATAAAAGTCGCGTACACACCACCTTTTTCAAATTTTATTTGTGGAATTACACTTATTTCTTGTTATTGCGTATGTTGTTGTTAAAAGCAATAGAAAAAAGTTAATTATGTTTAATTTAGTTAATTAATAGTTTCATGGATTTATGTGAGGTGTTTGACAAATTATAAGTGGAATATTTATTGTTATTGATAAGCTCCACTTATTAATCAATCAATATTTCAAATGAATTATACCTAATCAAACAACACCTAGAATGACTTTGCTATATGTATTGTGGCAGGTGGATAAATGATCACACCAAAAATTATTACTTTTAATTTTTATCTTTAATCAGAGGTGTTAGAGTTCGAAATCAACAATTAGATTTATTTTAGAGTGAGATTTTACGATATAAATTAAATTAAATCATGTTAGAACCTCAATGCATATATGAGATAGCGATAAGTTTTACAATATCAACAACCTACCCTACCACTTATAAAAGATCGTTCTATCATGATTAAAAAAGAAACTAAATAATCTTAAATGAATATTTTATAATGATAAATCAAATCATTAACACTTTGTTTGGATCATTGTCACTCATTGTTTTATAATGTATTGTATTGTACTCTATTGTACTGTATTGTATGATAGATACAATGTTTGGATAGACTGTATTGTTTGTTGTTGTTTAATAATATTTTAATTGTTTCGTTTGATTGTATCGTACTGTATTGTAATTTATAAATTTTCTAAAATATTCTTAATTATTATAGGGCAGGAGGTTTGACTATAATTAAATAATATAAGGTAAAGTGTAAAATAGTATTTTGAAATATTATGTAAAGATATAATTAAAAAAGAAATTAAGTAACAATGGGAACACACCAAATCGGTTGTTATAGGGGTTCTCATTGTTATGTAACAACGAAATTTAACGATACAGTACAATACATTTTAAGTAACATTAAAACAAACATTGTAGGTATAATAACGATACTGTACAATACAATGGGTAACAATGATCTAAACAGAGCGTAAGTATATATATATACATAACATAAATTTACAAATGAACCCATGAAATTGATGTACTAATATAAATAATTTAATAAAATGTCAGGGAAGAAAAAGATGGGGAGTTAAATAATTAATGAATCAAATTAATGCTACTATATGTACTTTGTCATATTTTCTCTACTGATAATTGAAGAATGCAAATTAATTAATAAACTTTATGGCAGTCACGAGAAGGAGCTACCAAAGCATAAATAAGACAATTATTTTTTTTCAAAACAAGGTTAGGTAGAAGAAACAAATGTGATTTCGATTTAATATAATATAATATAATATAATATAATATAATATAATATGATGTATCTCTAGATTATAAAAGACGAGTGAGATAAAAAAGAAGCAAAATCAAGCGTCATTATATGTAATTTGAAAAGTTATCATGTTACGATGACACCTAAATTAATTTTAAAAAAGTACATCAAATTAGATACTAATATATAATTATATTGAACTTGATTCTAAAATTTAAAATGGTCGGCCATTCTTTTTTAATAGGAGTTAAAACACTAAAAAAAGTAAAAGTTTATATATATATATATATATATATATATATATATGTCAAAGGGAGTCGATCGATAGAATAAATGTTCATAGTGTGCCAAGAAAAGAAAAACATGCATCTACAATATAATGTGATTTCAAATATGTATATATTTAGTGCGATAAATTCAAATTTGCATGAATTAATACGTCTTTATTTATTTTAATCAGAATTCTTGAATATGAAGATGAAATATAAAATATCTTTATTACAATATGTTTTATCCCAAATATCAAATTTTGTGACACGCTACATGCATTTGAATTTAATCAAATATCATGTACCCATTCAGGTTCCCCCCACCCCCAACCCCACCCCACAAACCTCCACCCC
>NC_028644.1:1870340-1873047 GCF_001406875.1 Solanum pennellii | reverse complement strand
CCCCACAAACCTCCACCCCACATATTTCTTTTCAATTTATTTTTAAATTTTTTTAATTCGGAGTGCCATAAATCTATGTAGATTTATATTAGTTGTCAATGAAATAAAATATAATTTTTTTTATTTAAGTGATTAATCTGACGAATCAATTCTCAATATAATGTATTCATGAAATGAAATGAAGATCTACTCTAACTTGGTTTAGTCGTACGAGCGGATCAAGTCAGATAGATAAAATATATAAAAAAAAGAATCACTCATAAAATTTACAACTATATCTCTTTTTGATCAATATACAAATAGTTGGACGCGAAGTCCCCACACCCCTCACCCTCCCCCAAAGAGAGAAAAATAAGTCAGAAGAACTCCCCACAAATCCAGGCTTTAATTGCTGGTCCAGTTTTATGTATTGTCTATTTTCACATCATTTTTTAGGCCAGCAAGAGACTAATTATGTTGTGAATTTCAATAAATAACAAAGGAATAGTTACTAGTTTATAATTTAAAAAAAAAAAACAAAAAACAAGTTGACATTATTAGAAATATTATCAATTACTAGTAAAAATTATCCTTTGCAATTTCCACTGGAAACACGTAATCAACACGAATTGATATTTGAGGATCTACTAAAACATTTTTTTTATTAAAAATGTAGGAGCGGATATACGTATATTTTACGTTTAGAATATTTAATTGATAGAAGGTAATCTAAGTGATCTGTTCATGAGCGAAGACGATATAGTGAAAGATAATATTTTCACAATGTTAAAAGCTAAGCAAAGTTATGAAGCTGATTAAACAAAGCTCAAACTCGAAAATAATAGCTAAATAGATTCACCCCAAAGTTAATTTTCCTATAGATGCATATAGAAATTTCATATTAGGAATTAAATGCCAAAAAAGTTCATCAAATCAACCAAAAATGATTTTATGGCTATAAAAAAGAGTAACATATCTTAAATTAATTTATGATTAAACATTTTTAGTAAAATATCAAAATGTACTCATAATCAAGGGAATATATTTAATTTTCTTGGTCATTGACATGGGGACCATCAAGAATGACAAAAGGTGATTGATTAAAGCTATAATAGAATTAAAGAGTGTGTATTGGCACTATATATAATGACCTAGCAAATAAATCTACTAGTAAGATCCACAAACTTTTTTAATGGTGCCAAAACAAAAAAATAATTTCAATTTGTTTTTTTTTTCACGCGATATTCTATTTTTTATATTGAGACTCTGACTAATCTGTATCCATGTTGCGTACGACTCTTAAAATGAGAAAAGCTCTCTTATTTTTTTACACATGTAATTCAAACCCAAGGTCTATGAATTATCCGTCTCATCCCATTAGTAACATATATTTATATTTTAGTAATCCTCGACTAAGTTCATTGAGCTTACTATATATATTCAATCAATATAGGTATTGGACAACTCTGCTTATCAAGTCTTGGATGGATCTGAAGAAATCACCTAACATTTTTTTTACTATGTTAGAATTTGGAGTAAACACAAAACCTAATAATGATCTATCCATTTTATTGACCACTACACAATACCCTTGGATTATAACATTTTAATCATATAGTTTGTATATGATATAAGAACTTTTCAATAGGTTAAAACAATAAATTTTGAAGATGAAATGAGATAGGTATGAAATGGTAGGGGTCTCAATTCATAATCCATCTTTAAAAATTCCAAAAAAAAAATAAAATATTCCTCTACCATCTCAACCAACATAGATTTATATTTTAGTGATAGTTGATTAGGACTAGTTTGAGTTCATCTCGATTAAGTCTATTAATTTTGTTAATTTCTAATCAACATAAATATTGAATAATTTTGCTTATCGAGGTTTAAATAAATCTGAAGAGATCACATAGCATTTTCTTTTTGTCTGCTATATTGAAATTTAAGATTAAACGCAAAATCTAATAATTCTCTATCCGCTTCAAAAACCACTACACCATAAGATTTAGTCATGTAATTTATATATAATATAAAAACTTTTAATAAGGTTAAAAACAATAAAGTTAAAGTTGAAATAAGATAGGCATGAAATGGTAGGGGTCTCAATTCAAATCCATCTTCAAAAATTCAAACAAACAAAAAAATCCCTCCCCCACCTCAACCAAACATAATTAATAAATGAGCTAGTCAATTTCATGATCTACCCACAACCTTTGTCCCCCACATCAACCCTAAAAATTTGGAGAGTGTCAAATCGATGAGTTGAATTAAAATTTGATTAAATCAACAGTTACTTGGATTAAAAAAACAGATCATAATTTAACCAGCTCAATTATTTAAGTTTTTAGTTAAAATGATCACACACTCATAATTCGTGTATCAAAATTTCCTCAAGGCCTAATTTATGTTTTTGGTAAGCCTTTACTTCCGTTGACATACTTTTAGATGTGTTGATCAATCAGATGTTTAAATTGATCAAATGATCAGTAATACTTGAGTTAATCACAAATAAGTGATATATTATGGTAACAAAATATTCATTAATCGTGATTAAAAAGTAGGAATATATGTCATAGAATACATAACATTTATTCAGTAAATCATAAATTAGTTTAATGTAAATATGATAAATGCGGTTTAATAGTGCAGTAATAGTATTGTTCTTTACTCTTAAAGTCTTAATAATGCTAAAAGGATATTCTTTTTTTTCTCTTTTTGTCTTAAT
>NC_028644.1:1842840-1867840 GCF_001406875.1 Solanum pennellii | reverse complement strand
AGTACGTAAAACTTCACGAAGATAACATGGGTTATTTGTTCTTTCTCAGCACCGGATGTCCTGCGCTTGGTTACCTTGACCAGAGAAGAAGACTTCCATCATGTCAGCCCTCTGACTCGACATTCAAGATTATTGGCAAGGAATATGTCACCAACTGACCTGAATTATTGACAAACTCTTTTACCTCATCATAAGGTCAGATAAGACGGTCACATGTTGACAGCACAAACCAAATTGCTGGATGCAAAACTATAACCCATCAATCATCATATAACAACCATGCGGTCTTCAACTATTGTAATGGAGTTTCTGATTTTGGAAGCCCTGGCCTTGTGGCCCTTGCTGCTGTTGAGGCTGGGAACTTTGCAAGTTCAATGGCTGTGTATTGTAGTGCGCAAACGGCTGGGAGTAAATTGGATTGAGTAAACTCTGGAAAGAAGGGAAACAAATTCAAGCGACATTCCAAGGAAAAACTATAACATCCAAGTCACAATGAGACTTGGTGAAATGAACAAATAGCAAGAAGAGAATATTTTGCAATAAGCGAAGTCCGCCAAACTATATCCTGTTGAAGAATCACCTTCTCAATCTGGTAGATTTCGCCTGATGCTTATTTCATATATTGATCACAATGAAGAATTTAGAAAATTCAAGCAGAATTAAATAATAAATTAACCTGAGACTGAAGAGAATTAACATTGGACATGCCAAAATGATTCTGTGAACCATCATCTTGTAATGGATCATTATATCCAGCTTGCGTAAATAGACCTTGCGAACCATGAGCCATATAATCCTGCACAGATATCAGAAGTTCGATAAGAGGAGGACCAAAAGCGAAGATAGGGGAAAAGAGATCATAGGCGACTTCACATAGCTCATCCACCAAGCCACCCAGTCAGAAGTGTCAACAGATCAGCCCATCATGTATGATGAACTGCATGACTTCAAGACTAAACTCTCATATTCAAAATCATATTCTCCAGGCCTAAAAGAGTGAGACGAGGGGCCAAAGAAGTGGAATTTAAATTAACCTGAGACATGAATTCATTTCCTGAACCAAAACGGGAGTATCCAGATTGAGAATTCTGGTTTAAAAAATTCCCTGGAAACCCAGCCTGTGCTCCTTGAGTTGAATAATCAACAGCATATGCGCCTTGAGAAGCCTAAATACCAGTACATCAAAGGCCAGTTAATATAAAAAAGAAATGTTATCCTACATAATTATCCATAAATTAAGGCAGTGATGTCAGGCACAATAAATAAATTACTAGAGGTGTAAAGGACAGGCACCTGTGTAGAGAAGTCAGCAACATTATATGGAACATGAGACCCCTGGCTCTTGAAATCATCTCCCACAAAATCCTGATTAAAAAATTTTAAGGTAAATATGATAGAGAAAACAAATTAACATATCAATTTTGATGTCCAGAATCAATCACCTGTGACATGCTACCCATAGAAAGTCCATCGCGGAATGACTGGCCTGGTCCCTGGATAGCCATCTATAATTCAAAAAAGAAAAAATCCTTACACCAAATCACTTACTGTTTCATCAAATAAACAAAGTGAGAATTTACTGACATTAGAAGCATATCCAGGTTGAGATAAAGGTCCTCCGATGGAGGGCTGACTGTTTGGATTATCTAATGCAGGAAAGTTGAAGTTAGATCCAATACTTCCGACCGGCTGCTGGGACCCTTGATGGTGAGGGAGATGACTACCAATTGGGGCATTGGCGTTGCCACGTCCAGCCCCAAAACCCCGGCTGCCTGGTTGTGGAACATGAGGAACAGCTCCAACAGGTCCATGGACAGCACCACGAGTAGGAATTGCATATGGTTGTGGAGGGCCTCCATGGTAAGGGGGAAAGGGAACCCGAGGCATCGGATAACCAGCAGGATGAACACCAGGTTTCTGAGTACCATTGGGTACACCAGGTGCCATATAAGAACCTACCAAAAAATTAAAAAAATATCCTTAGGAAAGCAGACAAATACATGTATAAATATACTTGAGATTCTAATATTAATAAAAATGCTTCTTCCTAGTTTCTCCAAACCATTTTGAGAAGAACTCTACAATACGAAGAACAGCAAAAGCAGGGTTCCTGACAAATCAGATGAAACAGAAACATATTCCAAAGCAGGAATCCTAAGTGCCATACAACATTCAAACAAACAATTCACAGCCGGTGGAGGGAGGTTCAAGTTCACCATACCCCTAGGACGACTATTTCTCCTGTCAGCACTGGGGCCTGAAGCAGATCCGAAACTGTCACCTTGAACTGCTCCAGGTCCACCACCAAAGAAGAGTCTGCGCTCATTGTAGATCTGCAAAACCCATGCACAAAAAGACACATCATCAGACCTCAATACTGATGCATAATCATGCACGAGCAGACATGTAACTTTGGTAGAGTATTTAACCACCATCAGTACCTTTTTGGGCTTCTGAAATTGAACCATGCTCTGCTTTAAGTTATTGAGAGGACCTTCAACCAAGCACTCGTGCTCCTGCAAGAAAAATACACTAAAAGTATGAACGTCTCGAAAGCATCAAACACCTACTGACATCTACACTTTATACGTCCCCAAGTATGCAAATAATAACAAGATATACTAGCCTAAAAGACTAACCATCTAATGTTAGGTCACACTTGCCAGGTCATGATTACTTTGAAGAGCAGAGAAATCATGACATAATACTTAAGTAGTATGACCAAAGGAGAACATTTTGAAGATATTACCTTGTAGTGTGTTAACAAACCATTCCACAGAGGCTGTTTGCTCAAGACTTTAGGATTTCCCAGGATAACAATACCATAACGAGCACGGGTAAGAGCAACATTAAGCCTGCGTGGATCATTAAGGAACCCAATGCCCTAAAAGAATAGAGAAATTAAAAGAAGTCAAAACTTATGGTTTAATCGTGAACAGATGGGATATGGCGGAATAGATTAAAGCATATGCACAAGGGAGACGCAGATCCACCTTTGACTAAATACATTAGGCAAGCAAGTAGTCAAAAAAACATATATAAATGCTAACAAAATGTTTCCCTATCTCCTGAACTCCAAGATAAAAGGGAAATGGAACTTTTGCAAACAAAGACCCCAGAGGAGCCGAGGAGGGAAAAGAGGGCAAGCGTAATGGTTCAGAGGATACAAAAATTGACAACAGATCAAAACAAATCTAGATATCAAAAACTTAAAACATTGAGCATCAAACAAAAGAAAATCGATGGGATTAAGCCAACCTGATGTTCATTACTCCTGACACATGACAAAATAATATAATCCTTCTCCCTCCCTTGAAATGAATCTACACTTGCAACCTGAACATAAGCAAATACTCAAAATAAGTACTAATAATCCAAGAAAACAATAATGCCAATGTACTAACTGCTTACCTCGATTTCCTTGTAGAGTTGTTGTCTTAGGGAACCATTTCTTGCCATATAATTCACTATATATGCCCGTTGACCCTCATATGGTGTTATGACCCCAATCTGTGAATATATCATAATTACATTCTTACCACCAAATGAAGGTGTTCAACCTTAAAGATGCAAATAAGAATGTACCTGACTAGGGACTACCCCACTCTTCAGAAATGTAGTCACAATCTTCTCCACATTTGCAGCTTCAGTTCTATTCAGATAGGAAGTTCCACTAGCACTGATCTCCTCTTGTCCCATCTACAGATAAATTACCAAGTATTCAAGTTTAAATGTATCAGTCATAACAGGAAAAATGTCCTCATACAAAATCAAAGAAGCACCAAGAGATCTTCAAGAAATAATCATTAATATTTCCATAACCATCACAGTAACATCCAGGTGACTCAAACAAAAGAAATGACAGAATTTCCTGCGACTCAGACAAGAAGAACTGAAGATGAATCAGCTAAACCAATTGGATAGTACCTGAACATAGAAGAACATGGGACGGTTCGGCACAGGCCAAGGAAAATCAATTCCTGATGATAGTCTTTCATTGACGGTTACACCATTTTGAAGTGTACCTTCATAAAAGCTATTTGATGGGAACTCAGACAATGCAGGGTGCATACGGTATTGTACCTGGAATTGCAAGCAAAATAGACAACAGAATAAACATTAGTAATGGAAAAATAAGAAGTCTGACACTTCAAAATTTTATAGCTAAATAAGGGTAAACAGTACTCTGAAAGAGTATGTGAGCAAGCAACACCAAAAGTTCAAGGAAACAGAAAAAGAGAGAGCCAACCAGGAGGGGATCAAAAATCATTGCTTGGTGGGGGTGTACGATACGGGTGTGGATCTGAAGGTCAGATCTTCATGATCTAATTTTTAAAGATTCGGGGATATGGATATATTTATGGATAAGGGTGTCAGGATTTGCCTAAAAATAATTAAACTAAAATAGAGTTATAGAACATAAATTATGAGATTATGCGGAGAACGAATCCTGGAAGGCGATCAAAGGTAAAGGAGTGACATAGAAATTTTATATAAAAGGTATTTCATTTCCTTCAATTTCGCCTTAGCTTATGTTTTGATTTAAGAAATCATTAAGATTGTCCAAACTTTCCCCATCGATTTTGGTCAAAGTACCCAAAATTGGTTGACCAAATTGGACACGGATCCCACACCCACACCCATGTCGTGTCGACGCAGGTGCGGCACCAAAAGTGAATAGTCCGAGCAACTTTGCATCCAACCACCACCACCCAGAAAAAAGGGAAAGAAGACTCCTCAAATCAACATAGATGACGAAGGAGCCCTTCAATCGATATGGCAACTATATGAGAAACAAGAGAATAACGGGAAAAAAGAGAATCTTAAAATTTCACTTCAGCCCCTAACACCCTGGATTGACATGTTAACACATCCAACAGACTCAGATAATCACCTGTAACCTAATAGGTTTCACGCCTAGAAACACAAGGCGTTCAAAGAGAGATTGAGCCAGCCCAGCACGAGCCGCTTTCTTGCACATAATAACAGGTCCAAGCTGGCAATGGTCACCGACAAGAACAGCCTGGGACAAAACTAAGAGTAAGAATCCAACATCTTATTGCATTTCAGTATGACATTTTTTATGGATGAAGACATCAATTGCAATAATGACCTGCTTTGCACCAAGAACCAAAGGAATGAGACATTCAGGCTCAGTAGCCTGAGTGGATTCATCAATGAGCACCTACAAAGAGGTTTAACAGAAATGTTAAAACCAGCATAAATGAGTACATAAGAACATAAGAAACAGAAAAGCTAAAATAGTTTAACAAAATTTTAGTTTAATGTAGTCGGGCAAACCAACCTGGCGGAATCTGAAATTAGCCAATCTAGGATCTCCAGCACCAACGCATGTGCAACAAATGACATCAGCACTCTGAGCTATTTCTCTCTCTGTTGCCCTTTTAAGAGCTTTATATTTCTTCTCATCACTACTGGAGAGCTCTCCTGAAAGTCCATTAAATCAAATGATATTGAATCATGTGCACAAATTTAGAATGCTCTAATAAAGGATATTAAATAAGAAATAGAAAGGAAAAAACAGAGAACTCCAAAAATATTCCCAGGTAAATGCTAAAATCCCTATACAAGTGTGGCCAAAGACAGCAATACCAACCTTGTTCATCTTTCAGTTGCTGTAACTTATGAAGTTCACTCTTCTCAGACGTGTCAAGATGGCGAACCTGTATAGACAGAAGTTCAAAAGATAACATTAAAAAGAGAACGATATATAAACATTTGAGGATAAAAAATAAAAAAGTAACCTGATAGTGAAGGGTTAAATGCTCTACAGGAGAACTGACAGCTTCCCTCGACTTGGCACAGAGCCTGACCACCTGGGAAAAAGAAAACGAAATAAGGAGGGACCTAAAATCTCACAAATTAAAGAAAAAGATGATGATGGAATTTTTTGATCACTACTATTGTATTTCTTATATGTCTAATATTTCCAATACTTCTTGACTCCATCTCCTTCTCCTTCAGTTTGTGTGCATGGGTAGGACACGGTCAATTGGGAAGGATAGAGGAGATCCACTTCTAACCTTAAGTTCACTGACATACTCAATCCTTCTGGGGATATAAAGAGCTCGTTTTTCAGCTCATCACCATAAAAGGGGACATTCTGCCAGATGCTTCCACTATATATTTCCATAAATGTGGATTGACTCCTAAAATAGTGATTGAACTTCTTAGCCAGTTCAAGATGTCGTCAGGGAGCTTTTTTCCCACTCATATTGGGGATGGAAAGGAGATAAAGAAATAGCTGGTGCCTCACCTTTAGACCGGTAGCACTTATCTTCTCAGCTAATTGGTCCACAGCCACGTTACTGGGGGCACAGACCAAAACCTGGGGAAAAAATAGTTAACAACAACTAAAAATAGCCAGTAAATCAAGCGACTAACATCAAGAACAAAAATAGGGAAAAAGGACTTCAAAGTTACCTGTCCTTGGCCTTGTTTCGCCATATGATACACAATGGCGGCAGAGGTGACAGTTTTTCCAGTTCCAGGTGGGCCTTGAATTAAACTGATGGGCTTTTGAAGAACACTTTTTACAGCAAAAACCTAACAATATGAACATGTCAAAATAAGACAACCAGAAGTATAACAATTCTCACAGTCAAAAAATATCCTGTTCAATAAGGTATCCCTAAAAATAATTGGGAGCATGGTCAATATCACAGATAAAAAAATTATGATGAACTAACAGATGGAGCACTCAACCTGAGATGCATTAAGCTCCGGAAGACCAGGAGCTCCAAAACGACGTGGAAGTGTATTCCGGACCATCTGCATCTCAACTTCATGACCTAACAGATGATGGTAAATATACCTGCATAAGAGGCAAAAAGAATACAAAACTAAATACTCCAACATAGAAGTTACAAACTGGTTGACCCAGATAAAGTTGGTGGTTGAATCTATGAATCTCGCATTCCTTTTTTTGAAAAGGTTTTCATTGCTGGCATCAAGAAGATGCATACGAGTTACAAAACAGTAGCAAAAATAACTGACATTACTCTAAACACTCCCAACCATAAACACTCCCAACGATGACAAAACTTAAAAAAAAACAGACATTACTCTAAACATAAAATAAAGGGGGGGAAAGGCACGTGCTGATCTGATTTTAGATAGAACTATAAATCTTAGGCAAATAACACGATTAAGGACAAGAAATCTTCACAATTGTTTTAAATCTCATTCTATAGTAGAACCCAGAGATTCTCACTCACCCACTGACACTAGTCTCATCCACTGCAAAGGTCTTCATTGCACTTTGCATCCGATCAAAGCTCGTACTTTTCCAAACGAAGTCAACACTAAACCCGTGGTTGACATCGACTGGAACCCCCTGATGAGACGGGAATAGTTTAGCAAAGACCCAAAATACAAACAAACACATGGTGAAGAAAGAGAAAAAAATATTACAATGAGACTAGCAATCTAAAATCTAAGGTATACAAACAAACACATGGTGAAGAAAGAGAAAAAATATTACAATGAGACTAGCAATCTAAAATCTAAGGTACCTGGCTGGCACGTAGTTCAAGCGCAACCTCTTCTTGAGCAGTTAATTTTACCTGAAAAACGAATAGACAACCAATACCTTAAGAATAGAAACCGCAAAAGAAATTCTTAAAAAAATTGAGTATAAACAAAGCCAGGGGCTCTGGGGGAAGTTCTTTTAAGAATATTTTCCACACTAATTAAATTTTTCATGATGCAGGGAGCCTTTGTCACTCCAACCAAAATATCTCTACTTGTTAAAGGTGTTTGTGGTTAGCCAGACTCCATACATTATTTTCCCTCTCAAAAAGATTTGGATATCAAGACAAAATGTCCATACCACGTGCCCCACAGATTGCCAAGCTGGATGAGCTGCATCCCCTGAATATCGTAGCCTTAGCTCATCACCAGGTACAAGACGCAACTCATTATCTTCCTGCAAAAACAGTAGACTATCTTCAGTTCAGGTAGGTAAAGAGAATAAAAGGTTTCCACGCCATGATTGAAATAGTAAATGACAACAATAATCACTATAACAGTCCAAGAATCTAGAAGAATCAACGGTAGAAAAAAATTAAAAAGGAAATACCTTCGGGAACACAAAATATGCAACGCGCTTCTTGTTGAGACCAATATCCCATCGGATAGTAAGATTGTCTTTACTTTGAGACTCTTTCATCATCTACCAAACAGAAAACAAAATTCCAAAGCTTGTAAGCATACCCTCAAGACACGTATAAACTCCTCTTAAACAGCAAAAGAACAAGATGAGCAAATTAAAAAGTATCACATCTTTGCTCATGAGAAACACAGAGTAGTTACTCAGACATGTCTTAGTTCAATTGTCACGAAGATTAAGAACCAAGAAGAAAAAGTCAATCAAGTGTAAATGCAATTGTCCTCATAAATTCAGCACTTCTACGAAGGTAAACTTAAGAAGTAACAAACACACAACCCAAAAGCAAAAGTCAGAAGTAGCTTTAAATAAAAATACATGATATTTCAGGATGCAACAAAAAGCTAAGAAAATAAAATAGGATTAAGCATTCAGGCTACAACATCTAAAATAATCTTAAGATCCTGACATACCTTATCATAGTCAGCTTCAAGCTTGATCAATGGTGCAAATATGTTTTGATACTACATTAAAAGAGTCAAGGCAAGCATTGTTAAAATGCCAATACTAAATCCAGGGGCAACTCACAACTACAAAGCAGAGTAATTCCTGCAATGCATCTATACAAATAAAAGATTAAGGAGATAATATAATAGTATCACCCAGCGAGAACCTGATAGGCATCTTCATACTTCAAGGCAACAGGCTGAGGCTCATCATCCACACCAGGCTTCTCAAGATCTTCCAGGGTAGCATCAGGATTTGTCTTCCACAATTCTTCTACTTTGTTGATTTGTTGAGCACTGATCTGGCGCGCTCTCAACTGTTCTTGCTCGGAAGGGACCTGCAGCACTCCACACATCACAAATACAGGACAGAAAACAGTAACCGAAAGGAACGGAAGGGAAGACTAAGAAAGAGAATCCGGACCTTAACAAGCCACTGCAAAAAGCACCTATCATCAATGAGTGGGCACCACTGACTGAGGTCCCAGTTCATATCCTTTAATGCATTAACACTTAGACAAGGTTCTCTACAGAGAAGAACGACGACACTCTCTGTCTTGGCAGAAATGAAGCCAAGAAGAAAGACATTTCGGCATCCACAATTGTAGCACTCTAGAATTGTTTCTCCAAGTGGACTATCTTTATGAAGACACACCTCCTTGTGTTTTGCTCGCACCTATTGGGAGAAGAGTGTATACAACGTCAACCAAAAAAAAACACAATAAATCCCTTGTTTCTGGAAATAAAATCATAAGACACACCAATTGCAGGAAAAGTCGAGAGGAATATAACTCTCCAATGTAAATCCATTAAACATAAGTGGCCAATCAAACTGTCTAGAATGGTGATACTAACAAAATATAACATGCATTTAAAATTTTATATTGCAACAGGAAATTCCCACAATTTGGATCATATAGAGACAATTAATTCCCTTATAAACTAAGAAAGGTGATGCTTTGGCTTTTCTCCCTAACAAACATGTAGAAAGTTTCCCTTTCAACTTCTCACACATGAATAAATAAGGAACTATGGCAGAGATGAAAATTGCATGATTCAGACAAAAGTCAAAACCTTTGTTTTATTGGGATAAGAGTTTATCTTATATCCAAGAGATCCCCCAGCATAACAGAGCTGGAAATATACATTACAAAAAAATAAGAGAGAAAACCATGGCTTGTCCACTAAACTAATCATGAACTGAGGAAATCTAGAGTTGAACTCTGAGGAAACTCCTTCTGTAATTCTGTTAAAAGATTGATGAAGCTAGATATAAATCTACTATTAGCATTTTTGTATAACTCAGACCAACCACTTGTGATTATCCATCTCTTAATAACATTTTTATGGTAACTGCCTTAATTTCATTTTCTGAAAACAGGCAAAATTGTCTTTCCAACAGTAATCAACTACTACTAAAATCCATATCGACTAACATGAACAAGAAACAGAATGAAGACTAATTGGCTAGTCGTGTATGATCACTACGTCAAAGGTAATTGCATAAGCTTCACCTACTTCACTTTCTGGTGCTACCCTGTACAAGTATTTCCCGTTCCATACTTCTCCATGTTTAACCATGTCATACTTTTTCCTCACACAAGTTCCCAGAGAGAACAGGGAGGGGCCAGGGACGAAAGGAGAATACCACATTATCTGAAACACGCCCCTGCCAGAAGAAATCCACTTCTTCTGCAGCACCCACTCTTTCTGCAGCTAGTGAGGCACAGCACTGCCTTTTGCTTGAACTATATATACCTCAATTAAGTCCAAGGGAGTAGTGGGTGTGAGCTTTTCAGACTTAAATCCTGCTTTCGTTAACAAAATGCGGTCAGAAAATTTTGCTTTTCATTCAATCATTATAACTGGAATCATCTCAATTCATCATCCAAATACACTACAAAAGGAAAAACCAATGCATCTTCAGCTTACCAAGGACATGGCCTTAGGTAAGAGGATATGAAGGTCGCAGATAAGGGTCGAAGGTTAATAAGTAGTGATGTTGTCTCACTTTCCAAGGGGATAGGCTTGGTGGTAATTTGATGCATTCTACCTGTTTCTCCTTCATACCAGTAGTAGTAGCATTAATCTTGAAGTTTATTTCTGCTACTGCATTGTTGTTTCCTATGCTTCGGTTATTGTGTTATTTTGTCTGTTATTACTGTACCTTGTTTTCTGAATACTATGTGATGTTTTCCTATGATTGAAATGTCTTCTTTTCTACTGTATTTTCCTTTTCAACCTGCTTTGATATGTGACACTTTAGCCAGTGCCCTCCCCATATGTATGTTGTTCTTGTGGATGATGATTTATTTTGTCTTTTAATACAAAGCTACTCATCAAAAAACAAATTAATTATGATAATAAAGCTATTTAGCACAAGAAAGAGAGACATTTACTAATTCACAAGAATCAAAATAAGCTAAAATTAAAATGCAGATATCTCCTCTTACATACCAGGTGATTAACAATATGTGAGCCCGAAGTGTTCCCTCTGGAATTACAGAACCACTTACGGCAAGATGGCACATTGCACCTAACTACACAAGCAGGATTCGTCACTCCACAGTACTTACAAGCATGCTCAACCCCAAAATCCCCTTTTCCATACTCAAAACCCTCATCATCCCCTGTCTCTTCAAAATTCAACCCACTCATCCCCGCTGCCAATGCATCCACAACCGACGCCTGATTACTACTACTACTAACATTACTATTCCCACCTCCACCCCGTGATTTCGTCGACGGCGACGCTTCCGACGATGGAGGCCGATCAGGTACTTCAGATACCAGAGAATCAGACGGTGTTGGCCACGCAGAAGATCGAATTGGCTGTGAAAGCTCTTGAAATTCAGGATAATCAAACTCTTCCCCTTGTGTGTTGAATTCCAGAAACGTGTATGCGTCGTTTCCGGTATCCGGCTGAGACGCCGTGTCGTAGAGATTGTTCGGCTGAGAATCCATAGTCAAAAAAAATCCTTCAACTGCTTCTTACACTGTATACTTTTTTTCACCAAAATCAAAAATTGTATATGAAAAACTAGCGTTAAAGGCTGGATTTTTGCATGAAATTGATGAAAATTTTGGATTTTTCGCAGTGAAATTTTTGTAGACTGTTCGTATTTTAGGGTTTGGAAAAAAAATGGGGAAAGTTAGGGTTCGGTGAAAGGGCCGATGAAGAAGAAGAAAGATATGATAAATATTCTTTTTTAAGGAAAAATAATTACTTGTACATCTAAAATATCATTATATTTAACTTTTTATATTATTACTTTAATCATAATTAATATTAATATTTATTTAACATAAAAAATAAAATGTGCATTATTTTATTTTACTTTTTATATAATCGATATATTTTATTTTAAAGATATAAAATAAATATTTAATAAAATCTCAAAAAGTAAGGACATGAAGAAAATAAAATATATGCGGCCTACGAGGTGTCCAGATATATTTTATTTTAAGATAAGAAGTTAAATGTGTCATAATGTAATTTTATTTTTTATTATTTAATCATAATTAATATATTGTGTTTTAAGGTATAAAAAAAGATAAATGTGTTAAGACGTTATTTTACTTCTAACTTCTTATAGTAAGTATTATTTAATTAAGTGATTAATATATTCCACTTTAAGATTAAAAAAAACTTAAATATATCAAAACGTATTTTTTTTGTTTAACTTCTTATAATATTATCTTAATCATGGTTAATAGACTATTACAAGAAAAAAAGATTAAATATATTTAACATGTTATTATATTTCATTCAAAACTTTTTTTATCACAAAGATATTTGCAGTTGCTATTTTGGATGTGTTTAGGGTAAAGTTCTTGTTCGTATACAATAGCTCGCAAATCACACAGAAAAAATAATCCACACTATGCCGTTCTTATTATATTTGACTTCGTAGAACGTAATAATTGATTAATCACCAACTAAAATTGTTGGTTTCATCGAAAAGTTAACTAATAATTGATATGATTGTGATGTTGGTTGTCAAATTGTTGCAGAGATTTGAACCTGGGACGGTGCAGCTTAATATTCAGGGATCTTACCATTGAGTCATTTATTTTTATTTATTATTGAGGGGGTTCAAAATATAGGCATCTATAGAAATATAGAAAATTTACCTTATATATATCGTGTATAATTTTGTCGATGGGTGTTCGGATGAACACCCTGGACCCAACGTGGATTATCTCGAATACGAAATTGTGTTCGTTTACCTCCTAATGTAAGATTTCCTAACATGAATTCAAACTTAATCAAACTTTAAAGCAAATATCATAACATTAGGTGTAACCAACATCATCCGTTTAAAAATCATGCAGTTTTGCTGTACAAATTGTCACTATCTATGCAATAAAATACACTTAATTGTAAACATCGAATGTGAGTAAGTTCTTTGTCGAACTTTCACCTCTTAATTGTATATGCCTCATGTTGTAGTCTTTCTGGTGGCAAACTTCTTGTCAATCTCCTCAAGAGCTGCCCATAACTTTGGATCTTCATAATCTTTAATAAGAAAAACAGGTTTTGCTTCCATAAGTAACTGAGATGGATTCCGGTTCGCCAAACCAATGACAGACATTCCAGCAGCCACCCCAGCTTTTATTCCTGAGACAGAATCCTACCCACGGAACAAACATAGAATAAGTTCGTAAGATGAAACCGAGGTTAAATTCATGGATGAAACAACAACAATATTCACATTGTGGGACCTAAGTAGGGTAGAGAGTATGTAGACCCTACCCATACCTTGGGAGGCAGAGAGGTCTATCTCTATCTCTGTTTCTGATAGACCTTCGGTTCAAGGAGAAAGAGATACTGGAAGTAAAAAAGCTATTGCAAAAAACGATGTAGGAAGCATGGCAAAGCGTTCTGGAAAAAGGAACGGTAACTACAGCAAGTAATACAATAATCGAAGTACGAGATATGTCTCACAAAAAAAAAAGTGCCTGAAAAGCTGTCTAATCCCAAAAAACACTAGTAGACTACCAGTTGTATAAGAATGTCATGCAGGTATAATCACGTCAACAACTAACCTTACATACTATTCATGTCACCACTTGGAGAAAAGAACTTTTTCGACCTACGATCCTAATGTGTGATGTCTTTCATCATGTGTGACATGATTATTAGTTATCATTTTTTTTAAGTGGGCTGGAATCGGGTTTTATTCTGTCTAGTGATGTCACCTGGATATTATGTAAAGTGAATTGATACAATGCTAGATGTATAAAGTTGCCATGTAAGTGTAGTCGCGTCTGGATCTCACTTTACATACTATTCACATCACCACTTATAAACAAATAAAAGAACTCATTAAGTAATAACCAAATATCTGATGCCTT
Organism: Solanum pennellii; assembly: GCF_001406875.1. NCBI lineage: Eukaryota > Viridiplantae > Streptophyta > Magnoliopsida > Solanales > Solanaceae > Solanum > Solanum pennellii. The sequence goes on along the minus strand of NC_028644.1, from coordinate 1,853,848 downwards.
TCACACCAGTGGGCTGTGGCACATGATCATCAACTTTTTATTTTTTAATTTGGTGCCACAAATTGGAAGTTGGACTCCGACGAAACAGAAAGGAAAACTGGAAGTGAAAACAGAGTCATACCTCAAATACAAATGTGTGATCTTTTGATACATTCAACACTTCAAGGGCCTTCAAGTATGGATCAGGATATGGTTTTGCATGCTTGCAATCACTTCCAAGAATAAGTGCATCAAAGAAATCAGCAAGGCCAACTTGATTTATACATAGTTCAGCATTAGCTCTAGGTGCATTGGTAACTGCAGCTCGTTTCAGACCATGATCTTCGATCCACTTTCTCAACTTGTAGAGACCATTTTGAGGCTTCAACTGCTCTTTTGCCAACCTATGTTGTCCATCCAAAAGAGAAATGAGATTGGTGTAATGACATTGAGCTTATAGTTAAATTGCATAACACTAAAATCGAAGTGGAACTTAAGCTATTGTTTTGATGAAGAAATGGGACTTACTGAAGAACCAATATACTCATATAAAACATTTCTCGAACGTATTGCAGAAGTCTTTGCTAAGGATTTTCAGGATACCCTATGGTTATTCAAGGATCCTCTTATGCATTATGTCAAGTATCAAGGAAAATTATTCTAACATCAAAAGGCCACTTCTTTTGATTAATAGTTGGAAATTTTACTTTGTTGGTTTTTGGCAATGTCATTTTTCTCTATGCTTTCACACGTGTAGGATCCAATTTTTTGCAACCAAATGTAGTCAAATCTATTATAGCAGGTTACCAGTTGATTGTTATCATAGAGATCTAATTGTAAACCTTATAAATGAACTGATTTATTATGCAAGTATTTTTTAACACAGTAAATGCATAAAACCAAAATCTAACTCATTGAAACAGACAAGGTATGGTAGAGAAGTTAAAAACCTTCTAAACAAAGCTTCCTTGTCATCCAAGAATTTTACACCCCGTTCGTGATCATTAGGAAAAAGTACAGAGACAAGATCATCATTGTGTTTCCCAGAAATAGTCTTGACAAACCACTCCTCATCAACTGGCACTCCCCCATTGTATCCTATCTGTTGAAATTAACCCAAATTGCAAAGGGAATGAAAATCATGACTTTGAGATTTTGGATGTGTTTTGGTATGAAGGAAAAAATTTTCTAATTTTCTCATGTTTGGTTGGTCAAAATGTTTCGGAAAACATTTCTATGGAAAAATAGCTTTCTTTAAAATGAGGAAAATGGCTTTCCTAGTGATAGTAGAGAAAAAAAGCTCCACAAGTAGAATTCCAAGTCCATTGTCTTCTCGCATAACAAACCCCCACTGCCTCCATTCCTCACCTTGCTCCCACTTCATAGTGTTTTCCTATATTAGATATTAATGCTCTTGAAACAATATGTTTCTGTTTACTTACCAAACACATAAAAAAAAAATTAAAAATTTATTTTCCAAGATATTTTTTTCATGATAAACATTTTTCTTCATACCAAATACACCCTTAGAGCTAACAATTTCTTCTTCTTTTCTCCATTGTGAACTGATGTAGCTTTTTATCTACAGGAAATAATCATAGTAATCGGTGCATACCTCCAAAAGCATCTCACGGAATGCAAGATAGTGAAATGGATCTGAATCACATAAAGTTCCGTCAATGTCAAATAATACGGCTTGAAGAGGAGCAAGCCTTGCTAGAGTGGAAGAACTGCTAATTAAGACAAAATATAGCAGCAATTAGATATGCTCTATTGGTCCCTATCACACAAGAATCTCAAAAAGAAAAGAACCGTTACAATATTTTAAGCCTGAAAGAGTAGAAGAATTCCAATATATAAGTTTGACAGTTAGAGTAAACATAGTCTAACTATGATGAATCCTCTGAAAACTACTGGTTGGAATACAAATTCCACTATTTGATATCCCAAATTATACCCGCTTCAAACACAGAAAAAGGAGAAGGATTTCAATAGATCGAGGGTAAGAGTAAGCTTAGTTTACTTGTGATGATTCCTCAGAAGATTGAATTTAATGGAATGTGCCTACCTAGTTATATTTTTTTTTCCTTCTGGATATAGGAAAGTCGGTAAAGATAATATGAAAGAAAATAAGATGACCAAAACCAGCGGAAGAATAGATAGTTACATAATCCATGTGAGGGAATGATGAGAAATAATTGAGAAACATCAATGAGATTCGACATTTCAAAACTTCCCAGATGGGTGAGAAATTAAATTTCAATCAAATCTCCAAATGGTCATTAGGAGACAAAAATTGCAATTACGCAGAAAGGGAATGGATCTCAATTCACATTGCAATCAAATAAAATGTTGCAAGAAGATAACATCCCAATCAAACTGTTGGTCAAAATACAGAATGTCCCTTAAATATAAGCGAAAACGAGGACCAAAAATTTCACCTTTCCTTAGAGTTTTCCCCAATAGAAGTGGCCATCTTTTTATAATCGGTAATACACAATTGTTACGAGTTGTGTAACCTTACATGAACCAACCTATGCTTCGAAAACTTCCTAAAGGATCAGCTTAAACTTGAAACTGCCTCAGATACATAATAACACAAATAAATCAAATTCATGAAGAGTAATACGATGAAAAATTAGGGGTGGAGAAGCTTCAGAATCATAAAAAATACTCAACACAAGAAAATAGCATATATGTAATATGGTTGGACCTGAATAAATGGCATAAAGTAAGGGACTTGCATCAAATTTGTAACAAAACAAACTTAAAACTATCCACTTAGACATTATACTTCCCTTTCATTGATTTTCTTACTTGAGAATAATAAACTACAACCTCGAATAACTGTTTTTTTTTCCTTCGAAACTGGTAACTAGCCTCTTGAATTACTGGTTAATGTGAATAGATCCATCATTTAAACCAAACGAAGCATTTTTGTTTCTTTTTGAAAAAATCAGAACATGTAAGATATCTCAATAAGCAACAATTGTTTGACGAGTATCGAATTCAAATCCACAACATCACAGATCAATTTACGAGTCCTATAAATCAATGGCAGAATAAGATTATAATGTGCAGGTTCACGGGAACCAGTACCCTTTTTTTTTTGTAAAAATAATCGAAAATTCTCTAAATGTCTATGAAACATTTGATTTTAAATCTAATTATCAAGTTATAATCATTTGAGATTGCGGAAAAATCTATAAACTTCAAATTCTGAATCAGCTGAATTGCATAATATTTTTTTTGTTACAGACTACAGGATGAGAATGAGAATAAAAATATACCAAAATTTGACTAGAAAACCAATTTGTCAGCTCCAACGACGGCGATGCCCTTGCGTTTGACAGACTCAAAAAGCGGCGCCACCATTTGCCGGTAGTGCACCGGCCTATTAAGCTCCTCTTGAACATCGATTTCCACGTTGTGGATTCCGACTTCACTGAGCCGATCTCCGAGCTTATCTCCGACTCTAGAGGCCATCTTCGTGTCCCAGAGATTGCGGCACCTAGGCACTCGGTTGAGCTTGGCTCTACACTGTGCTGCGAACTCTTGCTCAGCTGATGAAGCCATAGCTACGATGGTATCGTTGCTGGTGGTTGTCACCTGTGCCGTGATTTTCCGGCAGGAGACGAGTAGGCGGAGGAGATGGGTTCCGGTGGTCATTTACGACGTCGTATTATGAGTTTTAGATAGACTGCGTTTGGATATTCGGAAAACTAAAAACCCCTTTTCCACTTAACAAAGTTATGTTTAATGACTTCTTAGTTAATTTAATTAAAAATATTTTTATTATTTCGTGAATTTCATATATAAATTATCAACTATTTTTACGTCTTAAATTAAAATTTTTGCATTTAAAAATATTTAGAATAATTTATTGAGAGTCAAATAAATAATAAGAAAAGTCTTTTAAATATGTCCATTTAACCCATGAATTCATGATAGTTGAAAGGAGCTATTTGAACATTTGCTTAATAAGTATAATTTTGGGTGTTTTGACTTATTTGATTTTATATTCACTAAAAATTTATATGCTAAAGAATTCAATTATGAAGTATATTAAAGAGTGAATTCAATTAAATTTAAAAAAATATATGTTATGAATTCAATTATAAAGTATTTTGAAGAGTGAATTTATTAAATTAAAATAGCTCAATACAAGTGTCCAAAATAAATTAAAGCAGACCAAGAGTCCAAATCTTGAATGGTTTCCATGTCATGAATGATGTGGTAATTGTGTGTTAATTTTAACCATTGAAATCAATAGTTATTATAAATTACGGATTATTTAGGAAAAAGGTAAAAACGTTTTTAAATTATGTAAAAAAGATAAAAATGTTATTCGTTTATAATTTGACTTAAAATTTTCTTATCATCAATACTTTGACTTAAAAGTGTCGTAGATGTCAATACTTTCAGATAATTTAAAAACATATTTTGACCCTTTTCGTATTATTTATTTTCATTGTTGCAATATATGAAATAAAGTAGAGACAAATGTTTGACAAAAGAAAATTTAATGGCTGTGCAATCTCAGAGATAGAATATGAAAAATTGACTTATTAGGTGCAAAAATAATAATTGTGTGTACCTTTTTAATTAAATTATAAAATTTGGGTCAAAGGTTCAAAGGAAACAAATCTTTAGAAATTTAATCTTGTGATTTAGGCTGCAAATGGAAACAAAAAAGTCAGAGGTTGACATTTATAATTCTGAACTTGTCACTAATTAGTAGATTATTTTAGTTATTGAGTTCCGTATATAAAAATTTATTATCATCTTTTTAAGATTTTACTTTTAGATCGATAAGTTTTTTCAAAATTTATATTTTGGTTTAGAGTGTACACACAGGTAAGAATCGAAATTTGAAATTAAATTTTAAATTTGTCATCGAAATAATAAATTGTTTTAGTTATCAATCAAGTTCGTAATTAGGAATGTGACAACTTACTACCATCTAGTCCAAGAATTCCACCCTTACACTATAAGTAAAGGATGTGTAGTCGAAATCTCAAACTTTTAGATTTTAAACATTGTCATCAAAATCATAATATATTTCACAAATACTAAGCTCGAAATTATATATCTACATATACATGTCTGACAAATTAAATTTGTTTAAATCTCGTACCTAATACTCTAGCTCCGTTCCTAACCGCAAAGTTGGTGAAATAATTAAGGAGATAAATGCTTTTATTCTTAAGGCTGCAAAAGTTGGTAAAACAAAATGATACATGCATGTATATTTTCCTAATTATATACAGTTCTCTATATGTATATATATAATGATTAATGCACAAATACCTAACTCATCCTCCATTTTACTTCTACTACAAGAAAATTCTTGTTTAAATTTGTCTTCCAAAATACAGGAGGAATCTATATGGTTTTATACCAAACAGTAATCTCATACCATAATTAAATAAAAGTAGTAATATATAAGTGTATTTTTTAAATTGATCTCAATTAGTATCTGAATTCTTCAATTTTGAATATGCTCGGTCAGTTAAATTTTTATAAAATTGAATAAGTAGATACGCACGTTGAACATGACATAACACACGTAGGATGTCGCCATGTATAATCGTCAGGACGCAACGTCGGATGTGTCTGTCTATTTTGTTAAAATTATAGACAAATTTAAGTGTATGCTTGTACGCACTCAACATAGAAGAGCATAAATATCAATTAACGTCAAATAAAAGATATTTTTATATATTACGTATTAAATAAATTCTACTCACAACTACATCTTAGAAATCCTGGAATTAACTTTTTTTACTAGGAATAATAATTTTGAGATTAATTTATTTCACTTTTCAAATGCAATATAATAACTCACTTTATAGAATAACATGTTTAGCCAAATTTCTAAAAGACAAAGAAAATGTGTATTGAATATAAAGACTTATTTTAGAGAATAAATAAAACCTATTATTAGTACAAAAAAAATTTTTTAAAACGTTGAAAATAAAATGTTTCTTCAATTTTTCTTAGGATACGATTGGACGATATAAAAAAAATCATATTTAACAAATTAAATAGCAGTAACTTTTGTTTCACTAATTTCACAACTAAAAACACTTAAAGAAAATATTAATCAAACACAACTTATTACCTCTCAAAATAATTTACTTATCTTTCAAAAAATACCTTCGATGAAAAACATAAATTTTATAAATAAGACGATTTCGACATTTTAACCTAACATACTATCATATCACAATTTTCACGTTGAAAATAAAATGTTTCTCCTATTTTTCTTAGGATACGATTGGACAACAAAAAAAATCATATTTAACAAATTAAAATTAGCAGTAACTTTTGTTTCACTAATTTCACAACTAAAAACGCTTGAAAAAAATATTAATCAAATACAACTTGTTGCCTCTCAAAATAATTAACTTATTTTTCAAAAATACCTTTGATGAAAAACATGAATTTTATAAATAAGACGATTTCGACATTTTAACCTAACATACTATTATATCACAACTTTCACATTATTCTCTAAATACTTTCACATAAATTAAAACAGAAGTCGAAGTATGATACTATATATATATATATATTCAAAGTTTAGAAACTAGCTAGCTATCTAAGAAGGTACGTAGCTACCCAAAGTTGAAGCAAAGAACTCATGAATGTATTCAAATTGATGTTAAAAAAATGTCAAATGTCTCAATTACTTTTTGACCAAATTTTAACTAAACTTTACTATAAATACTCATTAAATGCCATCAACAATATCATTAGCAACAACTTATTTTTATTCCTTAGCAAATTACAATAATTTATTTTGTTACTCACTTTTCTCAAATGGCACCTCTTCAAGTTCTTGAAATATTTTCCACATTTTTATTAGTAATTTTCATGCAAGTTTATTTGGGAAATGCTCAAAATTTCATCCAATCTCGAGCAGCTTATTATCCAAATTCAGAAGAAAAAGGAACAGAAAGTAAGAATATTTTCATAAAAAAAAAAAATTCGTTCGTCATAATATTTTGAAATGTATTTTCTTTAGAATGACGAATTTCTTAAAATTTTGGGAAATCAATTTTTTCTGATAGAAAAAAAAAATAAATTTTAACTTTATGAATTCAATTTTTTTCAGTTATTATGTAACTTTATAAATTATTATTTTTTTCAGTAATATTAATAAAGTTTTAATAAATTTATGTCAAAAATATTATTATTTTCAAATGAATTCAAATATCTCAAAGCTCCATCTGCCCATGCCTCCACTATCCAACATATCACTTTATCTAAATTAAATATTTTTACGATAATATTATTTTTATAAAGGTAAGTTAATAGTCAACTCATTTGCTACATGAATTTTGACTTTATTAACGAGGGTTCGATTCTCCATCTTATAATCCTCACCACATATATCATTTCTTTTAAAAAAAATAATATTTTCCATTCAGTACAACTTATAATTTTGAATTTTGACATATTTAATAATTTATTATTCTGTTTAAATATATGCAGCTGGTGCTTGTGGATTTGGTACTTTTGGAGCAACAATCAACGGTGGAGATGTATCGGCTGCATCTGATCTTTATCGGGACGGTCTAGGATGTGGTGCATGCTATCAGGTATAATTTAAAAAGTTTTATAGTAAAATATAATTATAAAAATGATAAAAATTACTTATTAAATTCAATAATCAAACGTGATATATATACTTACATAACTCAACTTCAACAACCTATCAGTCGACCTCTTCGAAAAATTCCTGATCAAACCACTAACCCCGACATTAAAATCCGACATCATTATATATCATTTAAATTCATCGTCTATCTATAAACTTTAAATTTTAAAATCACTACCGTAAATTATAGGTGAGGTGTACAAACAGTAATTACTGTTCAGAAAATGGAGTTACTGTGGTAATTACTGATCATGGAGCAAGTGATAGCACAGATTTTATTTTAAGCCAACGGGCTTTTTCACGTATGGCCCAAACAAAAGATGCTGCTGCTTCTCTATTATCACTTGGTAATGTGGGCATTGAATATAGAAGGTATATAATATTCATTTCATAATTATTTTTTCCCGTTTTATTTTACCGTAAGATCTCTCTGTAACAGTCAATTTCTATAATAATATTTCATAATAATAGTCATGTTCGCTCTGAAAACGATCTTTCACGTTATGTTATATGTATATCTAGGGGCAGAGCCAACCTTCTGTTAGGAGGTTGTTATAGTCAGATTTTTCTATAACAATTACGTGTCCTTCTATAAAAAATATTTCATTGTAATAATCATGTTTGCTATGGAATCATTAATCTATCATGTTATATGATATATTTTTCTATTAATTAACATTTGTATCAATTTATTTAACAGGGTTTCTTGTAGCTATCCAAATAAGAATATTACATTCAAGATTGATGAGAGTAGTGATAATCCTTATTATTTGGCTTTTGTTATATGGTATCAACAAGGCAAAACTGATATTTCTGCGGTTCAATTGTGTGAGGTACGAATTTAACTTATATATACTGATAATATATATTTTTGAAGGGAAAATGGTCTGATATATCCCTCAACTTTGTTATTTAGAGCTGATATACCCCTTGTTATGAAAGTGGCTCATATATATCCCTACTTGTAAACAAATGACTCACATATATCCTTTTCCTCTAACGGAAATGAAAAAAAAAATTAATCTAAATTTTTATTATTTTTTTCTAAAAAATATAATTCCATATAAGTAAATTTAATCCTCGTCAAACATACTTTTTTTGACTTTTTTGTTTCAATGACTAATTTATAATTATTATTTTGATAATCAAATTTATTTATATTTCACTAATATTCTTGTAAAACTTATTGTAGATGACCAAATTTTTTCTTCGAATACGAAATTAAATTACAACACACAAAAAAACTAGTTTAATTTTTTTTCTCTTTAAACTAAGGAATGAAAGAAAAAAACAAAATAAGAATAAGAAACTCAAATAATTATAATAAAAGAAGTCAAAAAATAATTTATGTATGAAAAAAATTAAAATATACCTTGAACTTTGATAGAAGAATCATATATACCCCTAAATAATTTTTTTTATAAAAAAATTAGAAGTAATAAATATAAATTTAAAACTAATTTTTTAACTTCCGTTAAATGAAGGGTATATGTGAGCCATTTTGTAACGGCAGGGGTATATATGAGCCGTTTGTATAACGGTAAGAGCATATATGAGCCACTTTAATAACGAGGGATATTTCAGCTCCAAATAACAAATTTGAGGGATATATCAGACCCTTTTTTCCATTTTTTAATGACAATTGAGATATTACTTTTACAACAACCTCAAGTACTAATAAGTACTAGACCCTAAACATAATCAATCTTTTAAAAACACCTATACAAAATATTTGAATTTTATCGAACTCGTATATTCGAAGTATATACACCAAACTTGAAAATATTTTGATTTATCAAATATGCAGACAGAAAATTTTGTGTGCAAATTATTGGATAGGACACGTGGCGCAGTATGGACAAGTTCATCACCACCAAAAGGACAATTGCAAATAAGAATGTTATTGAGTTCTGATGATGGAGATGAAAAATGGGTTATTCCTTTAAATAATATTCCTGAAAATTGGAAAGCTGGTGAAACATATGATTCTGGAATACAAGTGGAATAATAACGGAACGGGAACAAGAGGTTGTCCTTTTCTCGGTTTAATAATTTCAAAATTATTATCAATAATTGTTATTGACGAAGATGCATTAAATTTTGAATAAGCAGCTAACGTAAATTACTATCGTATAATGATCTTGTATAATTTGTAAGCAAAAATTTATTTTAATGTTATTTGTTGATTAAATTTGTCATATGAAAAAAGAGAAGAGTATATTGGCTCTTTTTGTAAAATAAGTATAGTTGTTATAAGTGTACTATTGTATTTTTGCCAAGTAAAATAAAAGTTCAGATATTTTGTTTGTACTCAGAAAAATTAAATTGTTTTAAAATATTGGTGACAATTGATGATATTATATCATTAAAAAAGAAAAATATATTAAATGTGAATTAATTTCTAGTATGATAAATAGTTCACCAATTAATAATATTATAATTTATCAGAATAACTTTTTTTCGAATCGAACTTAACCCATAACATATAGAGTAATAAACCAAATGTTGAGTGATAGTATATATTAAATTGTTAAAAAGGATGACAATAAGAGGTAATTAAAACATAGAATATATTTATTAAAAAGGGAGCTTGTTCTCATGAAACATTTGATTAGACTTTATATAATGATTTAAATTTGAGGGAAACCTAATTGTAATAAACCAAATGTTGTATTGGTAGTCAATTATCATTTATACTACAAAAAAAAGAAAGAAATAGGAATTAGAGATATAATATCTATAATTAAACAACAACAAAATATGAACGTTAGTTTTGTACATGGAAAAGGGTTCAAAATACCTTTAAATTATTCGAAATAGCTTATATTTATCGTTAAACTATATTTCGGTTCAAAATTACCCTTTCGGTCAAACTATTGGGTCAAAAGTGTCCTCCTTATTATAATAAAATAATAAAAAAGATTTAGTAACTTACAATCACGAATATGCGCTTTGAAACCCAACCCCGAAGAAAGCTATGAAACCCTAGCCGGGAAATGAGGGGAAAGTTGTGGAATCCTAACTATCATGCTTTGAAACCGTAAACATAATAAAATAAGAAAAAAGATTTACTAACCTACAAGCACGAATATCCACTTTGAAACCCAACTCCAAAGAAAGCTATGAAACACTAGCCACAAAATGAGAAAGAAGGGGTGAAATCCTAGCTATCATGCTTTGAAACCGTAAACATAATAAAATAAGAAAAAAGATTTACTAACATACAATCACGAATATCCTTTTTGAAACCCAGCCATGAATAAAACCATGAAACCCTAGCCACAAAATGAGGGAGAAGGGGTGAAATTGTTTCTGGAAAATATAAAATGTGGGGGGGGGGGGGGGGGGGGGGAAATTTGAATT